>NC_134576.1:96790010-96940010 GCF_050947875.1 Dermacentor variabilis
CTTTCCGTAGCTCGTTGCGTCGTCCTCAATTTAAGCAAAACCCTTTTTGTGAGCGTCCAGGTTTCTGCCCCGCACGTGAGTACTGGTGAGGCACTGATGTTATACACTTTTCTCTTGAGAGATAAAGGCAACCTGCTGTTCATGATATGAGAATGGCTGAAAAACGCACCCCAACCTATTCTTATTATTCTGATTATTTCAGTCTCATGATCTGGATCCGCGGTCAATACCTGCCCTAAGCTGGTCATCAGCCCTTGAATTAGCATTGAGAGTGATATTCGCGACGAATCTAAGCATTCCTCAGAAGTGAATCGACCTTGCTGCAGCGACAGCTTCATGCGCCATAACCTTACATTATTTTCAGTGAAGCACAATTTCGACAGCTACATTTATTCATTGCGTAACTAGTTGTCAGTGAGTGCATTCGCATGGGGATTAATGTATCTAGCGGACCATCCCTTTCCAGAGAATTGAGTCGAACTTGTTGTAGCAGCACTAAATTCGGCGATAGGCTTACCTTGTTTTTTTTTAGAAACCTAACCTGCGCCTATACGTATATTTATCGTAGAAATTAGAATCCCTGGGGTGCTGAGCACGGGATCACGGGATCGAATCCGGGCCGCGGTGGCAGCATTTCGATGGGGGCGAAATGCGAAGAGACCCGTGTACTTGGATTTACGTGCACGTTCCTGAACCCCTGGTGATCGACATTTCCTGAGTCCGCCACTATGGTGTGCATCACAATCAGAAAGTGATTTTGACACGTAAAACCCCATAATTCATGTTTTTAATCAGAATCATGGCGTGCGTGGGGATTACTGTTTTCGAAGAAGCAGCGCTTTGAAGAGAAATAATTCGACATGGTGGAGATGCCATTTTCATGGTCTACGCATATTGTTTCGTTTTCGATAAGAATAAGCTGTTAATATTAGTTTATTTATCCCGTAAACAGGCGTCAGCGCGCACACTGGGATTGATGCATGCGAACAACCAGCGCTTTCGAGAAAAATTATTGGACCTGGCTGAGACGATATATTCTATATGCCTACCATTTTCTCATTTCCTCGATATATTTATTCTGCACCTGTTCGATTAATTATTCTGTAAATGGATGTCAGGGCGTGCGTGGGTATTGTTTTATTTTCGTGATGACTCATGATTTTGTCAGAATATTTTCGTGGGTTATAGGCTTACTGTTTCTTTTTTCAATTTTTCATAAAATCAATCTCCGTCTATTCGTTTATTTATCATGCATATGAGTGTCAGCGCATCCATAGGGTTTAATGTATGCGAAGAACCAGCGCTTTCAAGAGAAATTTTTGGACCTGGCTCTCTAGTTATTTTCATGGGTTTACTGTTTCTTTCAATTTCTCGATAAAAGTATTCTGCGCCTATTCGTTTATTTATCGTCGACATAGGTGTCAGCGGATGCATAGGGTTTATTGTACGCGAAGAACCAGCGCTTTATGGACCTGGTTCAATCGTTACTTTCAGGGGCTATAGGCTTACTGTTCTTTCTCAATTCATCGATAAAAGTATTCTGCACCTATTCGTTTACTTATCGTGGATATGGGTGTCGGAGCATGCATAGGGTTTATTGTATTGGAAGAACCAGCGCTTTCCAGAGAAACTTTGGGACGCGGCTGCTTCGTTATTTTCATGGGCTATATAACTGTTTTTATATATTTTATATATAACAGTTTCTTTATGTAACTGTCAGGGTCATAACTGTTTTTTTCAATTTCTCGTTAAAATAATTCAGCGCCTATTCGTTTATTTATCGTGGATATGGGTGTCAGCGCATGCATAGGGTTTAATCTATGCGAAGAACCAGCGCTTCCGAGGGAAATTTTGGGACCTGCCTCCGTCGTTATTTTCAAGGGCTATACACTCTAAGAAAAGTTTAAACCATTTGGAGTGCCCCTTCTGCCACACAGCGATAATCGTCATCTGCCTTGATGCGTTTCCGTTCTTTAACGCTGCGAGCCCGGTACTTTCCAGTAACGAACGGCATGCGCGTTATCAGCATGATAGCATTTCCGACAGGAAAGTAGCGGGCGCGGCGTTTTCAAGAAAGGAAACGCATCAAGGCTGATGACAATTATTGTTGTGTGGCGGAAGGGGCGCTCGAAATGGCGTAAACTTTTCTTAGAGTGTAGGCTTCCTGTTCTTTTTTCAATTTCTCGAAATAATTATTCTGCGCCTATTCGTTTATTTATCGTGGATATGGGTGTCAGCGCATGCATAGGGTTTAATCTATACGAAGAACCAGCGCTTTCGAGAGAAAGTTTTGGACCTGGCACCGTCGCTAATTTCATGGGCTATAGGCTTACTGTTTTTTTAATTTCTAGATAAAATTATTCTGCGCCTATTCGTTTAATTATCGTGGATATGGGTGTCAGCGCATGCATAAGGTTTAATGTATCAGGAGAACCAGCGCTTTCAAGATAAATTTTCGGATATGGCTCTGTTATTTTCATGCGCAATAAGCTTACTGTATTTTCAATTTCTCGATAAAATTATTCTGCGCCTATTCGTTTATTTCGCGTGGATATGGGTGCCAGCGCATGCATAGGGATTAGTGTATGCGAAGAACCAGCGCGTTCGACAACAATTTTGGGACGTGGCTGCTTCGTTATTTTCATGGGGTATCCTGCTTTTTTTGTTTTGTTTTTTGAAAGCGCTATACAGCGCTTTCAAGATACATTTTTGGACCTGGCTCGGTAGTTATTTTCACGGGCTATGGGCTTACCATTTTTTCAATTTTCGGGGGAAAATTATTCTCTGCCGTATCCTTTATTCTTCGCGTTAAACGGCGTCTGCGCATGCTGGCGAACTGATATAGGCGGAGAACCAGCGCTTTCGAGGCAGTTTATTTTTCGTCGGAAAAACGATATTTTTATGGGCTATAGGCTTACCATTTTTTCAATTTTCGGGGGAAAATTATTCTTTGCCGTATCGTTTATTCTTCGCGTTAAACTGCGGCTGCGCATGCTGGCGAACTGATATATGCGGAGAACCAGCGCTTTCGAGGCAGTATATTTTTCGTCAGAAAAACGATATTTTCACGGGCTATAGGCTTACCATTTGTTCAATTTTCGGGGGAAAATTATTCTTTGCCGTATCGTTTATTCTTCGCGTTAAACGGCGTCTGCACATCCCGGCGAACTGATATATGCGGAGAACCAGCGCTTTCGAGGCAGTTTATTTTTCGTCGGAAAAACGATATTTTCATGGGCTATAGGCTTACCATTTTTTTCAATTTTGGGGGATAAATTATTCTTTGCCGTATCGTTTATTCTTCGCGTTAAACGGCGTCTGCGCATGCTGGCGAACTGATATATGCGGAGAACCAGCGCTTTCGAGGCAGGTTATTTTTCGTCAGAAAAACGATATTTTAATGGGCTATAGGCTTACTATTTTTTTCAATTTTCGGGAGAAAATTATTCTTTCCGTATCGTTTATTCTTCGCTTAAAATGGCGTCTGCGCATGCTGGCGAACTGATATATGCGGAGAACCAGCGCTTTCGAGGCAGTTTATTTTTCGTCGGAAAAACGATATTTTCATGGGCTATAGGCTTACCGTTTTTCCAATTTTCGGGGGAAAATTGTTCTTTGCCGTATCGTTTATTCTTCGCTTAAAATGGCGTCTGCGCATGCTGGCGAACTGATATATGCGGAGAACCAGCGCTTTCGAGGCAGTTTATTTTTCGTCGGAAAAACGATATTTTCATGGGCTATAGGCTTACCATTTTTTTCAATTTCCGGGGGGAAATTATTCTTTGCCGTATCGTTTATTCTTCGCGTTAAACGGCTTCTGCGCATGCTGGCGAACTGATATATGCGGAGAACCAGCGCTTTCGAGACAGTTTATTTTTCGTCGGAAAAACTATATTTTCATGGGCTATAGGCTTACCATTTTTTCAATTTTCGGGAGAAAATTATTCTTTACCGTATCGTTTATTCTTCGCGTTAAACGGCTTCTGCGCATGCTGGCGAACTGATATATGCGGAGAACCAGCGCTTTCGAGGCAGTTTATTTTTCGTCGGAAAAACGATATTTTCATGGGCAATAGGCTTACCATTTTTTCAATTTTCGGGGGAATATAATCCTTTGCCAAACCGTTTAGTTATCGCGTCAGATGGAATCTGCGCATGCTGGAGAACTGATATATGCGGAGAAACACCGCTTTGGAGGCACTTTAATTTTCGTCGGAAAAACGATATTTTCATGGGCTATAGGCTTGGCATTTTTTCAATTTTGGGGGGAAAAATTTCTTTGCCAAACCGTTGAGTTATCGCGTCAGACGGCATCTGCGCATGCTGGAGAACTGATATATGCGGAGAAACACCGCTTTGGAGGCACTTTAATTTTCGTCGGAAAAACGACATTTTCTTGGGCTATATATAGGCTTGGCATTTTTTCAATTTTGGGGGGAAAATTATTCTTTGCCAAACCGTTTAGTTATCGCGTCAGATGGCATCTGCGCATGCTGGAGAACTGATATATGCGGAGAAACACCGCTTTGGAGGCACTTTAATTTTCGTCGGAAAAACGACATTTTCATGGGCTATAGGCTTGGCATTTTTTCAATTTTCGGAGGAAAATTATTTTTTGCCAAACCGTTTAGTTATCGCGTCAGACGGCATCTGCGCATGCTGGAGAACTGATATATGCGGAGAAACACCGCTTTGGAGGCACTTTAATTTTCGTCGGAAAAACGACATTTTCATGGGCTATAGGCTTGGCATTTTTTCAATTTTTGGCGGAAAATTATTCTTTGCCAAACCGTTTAGTTATCGCGTCAGACGGCATCTGCGCATGCTGGAGAACTGATATATGCGGAGAAACACCGCTTTGGAGGCACTTTAATTTTCGTCGGAAAAATGACATTTTCATGGGCTATAGGCTTGGCATTTTTTCAATTTTTGGCGGAAAATTATTCTTTGCCAAACCGTTTAGTTATTCCGTCAGATGGCATCTGCGCATGCTGGAGAACTGATATATGCGGAGAAACACCGCTTTGGAGGCACTTTAATTTTCGTCGGAAAAACGACATTTTCATGGGCTATAGGCTTGGCATTTTTTCAATTTTGGGGGGAAAATTATTCTTTGCCAAACCGTTTAGTTATCGCGTCAGACGGCATCTGCGCATGCTGGAGAACTGATATATGCGGAGAAACACCGCTTTGGAGGCACTTTAATTTTCGTCGGAAAAACGATATTTTGATGGGCTATAGGCTTGGCATTTTTTCAATTTTCGGAGGAAAATTATTCTTTGCCAAACCGTTTAGTTATCGCGTCAGACGGCATCTGCGCATGCTGGAGAACTGATATATGCGGAGAAACACCGCTTTGGAGGCACTTTAATTTTCGTCGGAAAAACGACATTTTCATGGGCTATAGGCTTGGCATTTTTTCAATTTTTGGCGGAAAATTATTCTTTGCCAAACCGTTTAGTTATCGCGTCAGATGGCATCTGCGCATGCTGGAGAACTGATATATGCGGAGAAACACCGCTTTGGAGGCACTTTAATTTTCGTCGGAAAAACGACATTTTCATGGGCTATAGGCTTGGCATTTTTTCAATTTTGGGGGGAAAATAATTCTTTGCCAAACCGTTTAGTTATCGCGTCAGACGGCATCTGCGCATGCTGGAGAACTGATATATGCGGAGAAACACCGCTTTGGAGGCACTTTAATTTTCGTCGGAAAAACGATATTTTCATGGGCTATAGGCTTGGCATTTTTTCAATTTTCGGAGGAAAATTATTCTTTGCCAAACCGTTTAGTTATCGCGTCAGACGGCATCTGCGCATGCTGGAGAACTGATATATGCGGAGAAACACCGCTTTGGAGGCACTTTAATTTTCGTCGGAAAAACGACATTTTCATGGGCTATAGGCTTGGCATTTTTTCAATTTTGGGGGGAAAATAATTCTTTGCCAAACCGTTTAGTTATCGCGTCAGATGGCATCTGCGCATGCTGGAGAACTGATATATGCGGAGAAACACCGCTTTGGAGGCACTTTAATTTTCCTCGGAAAAACGATATTTTCATGGGCTATAGGCTTGGCATTTTTTCAATTTTGGGGGGAAAATAATTCTTTGCCAAACCGTTTAGTTATCGCGTCAGATGGCATCTGCGCATGCTGGAGAACTGATATATGCGGAGAAACACCGCTTTGGAGGCACTTTAATTTTCGTCGGAAAACCGATATTTTGATGGGCTATAGGCTTGGCATTTTTTCAATTTTGGGGGGAAAATAATTCTTTGCCAAACCGTTTAGTTATCGCGTCAGATGGCATCTGCGCATGCTGGAGAACTGATATACGCGGAGAAACACCGCTTTGGAGGCACTTTAATTTTCGTCGGAAAAACGATATTTTCATGGGCTATAGGCTTGGCATTTTTTCAATTTTCGGAGGAAAATTATTCTTTGCCAAACCGTTTAGTTATCGCGTCAGACGGCATCTGCGCATGCTGGAGAACTGATATATGCGGAGAAACACCGTTTTCGAGGCACTTTAATTTTCGTCGGAAAAACGATATTTTGATGGGCTATAGGCTTGGCATTTTTTCAATTTTGGGGGGAAAATAATTCTTTGCCAAACCGTTTAGTTATCGCGTCAGATGGCATCTGCGCATGAGGGAGAACTGATATATGCGGAGAAACACCGCTTTGGAGGCACTTTAATTTTCCTCGGAAAAACGATATTTTCATGGGCTATAGGCTTGGCATTTTTTCAATTTTCGGAGGAAAATTATTCTTTGCCAAACCGTTTAGTTATCGCGTCAGACGGCATCTGCGCATGCTGGAGAACTGATATATACGGAGAAACACCGCTTTGGAGGCACTTTAATTTTCGTCGGAAAAACGACATTTTCATGGGCTATATAGGCTTGGCATTTTTTCAATTTTGGGGGGAAAATAATTCTTTGCCAAACCGTTTAGTTATCGCGTCAGATGGCATCTGCGCATGCTGGAGAACTGATATATGCGGAGAAACACCGCTTTGGAGGCACTTTAATTTTCCTCGGAAAAACGATATTTTCATGGGCTATAAGCTTGGCATTTTTTCAATTTTGGGGGGAAAATAATTCTTTGCCAAACCGTTTAGTTATCGCGTCAGATGGCATCTGCGCATGCTGGAGAACTGATATATGCGGAGAAACACCGCTTTGGAGGCACTTTAATTTTCGTCGGAAAACCGATATTTTGATGGGCTATAGGCTTGGCATTTTTTCAATTTTGGGGGGAAAATAATTCTTTGCCAAACCGTTTAGTTATCGCGTCAGATGGCATCTGCGCATGCTGGAGAACTGATATATGCGGAGAAACACCGCTTTGGAGGCACTTTAATTTTCGTCGGAAAAACGATATTTTCATGGGCTATAGGCTTGGCATTTTTTCAATTTTCGGAGGAAAATTATTCTTTGCCAAACCGTTTAGTTATCGCGTCAGACGGCATCTGCGCATGCTGGAGAACTGATATATGCGGAGAAACACCGCTTTGGAGGCACTTTAATTTTCGTCGGAAAAACGATATTTTGATGGGCTATAGGCTTGGCATTTTTTCAATTTTCGGAGGAAAATTATTCTTTGCCAAACCGTTTAGTTATCGCGTCAGACGGCATCTGCGCATGCTGGAGAACTGATATATGCGGAGAAACACCGCTTTGGAGGCACTTTAATTTTCGTCGGAAAACCGATATTTTGATGGGCTATAGGCTTGGCATTTTTTCAATTTTGGGGGGAAAATAATTCTTTGCCAAACCGTTTAGTTATCGCGTCAGATGGCATCTGCGCATGCTGGAGAACTGATATATGCGGAGAAACACCGCTTTGGAGGCACTTTAATTTTCGTCGGAAAAACGATATTTTCATGGGCTATAGGCTTGGCATTTTTTCAATTTTCGGGGGAAAACTATTCTTTGCCAAACCGTTTAGTTATCGCGTCAGATGGCATCTGCGCATGCTGGAGAACTGATATATGCGGAGAAACACCGCTTTGGAGGCACTTTAATTTTCCTCGGGAAAACGATATTTTCATGGGCTATAGGCTTGGCATTTTTTCAATTTTTGGCGGAAAATTATTCTTTGCCAAACCGTTTAGTTATCGCGTCAGACGGCATCTGCGCATGCTGGAGAACTGATATATGCGGAGAAACACCGCTTTGGAGGCACTTTAATTTTCGTCGGAAAAACGATATTTTGATGGGCTATAGGCTTGGCATTTTTTTCAATTTTGGGGGGAAAATAATTCTTTGCCAAACCGTTTAGTTATCGCGTCAGATGGCATCTGCGCATGCTGGAGAACTGATATATGCGGAGAAACACCGCTTTGGAGGCACTTTAATTTTCGTCGGAAAAACGATATTTTGATGGGCTATAGGCTTGGCATTTTTTCAATTTTGGGGGGAAAATAATTCTTTGCCAAACCGTTTAGTTATCGCGTCAGCCGGCATCTGCGCATGCTGGAGAACTGATATATGCGGAGAAACACCGCTTTGGAGGCACTTTAATTTTCGTCGGAAAAACGATATTTTCATGGGCTATAGGCTTGGCATTTTTTTCAATTTTGGGGGGAAAATTATTCTTTGCAAAACCGTTGAGTTATCGCGTCAGACAGCATCTGCGCATGCTGGAGAACTGATATATGCGGATAGAAACCGATTTCGCGGCACTTTAATTTTCGTAGGAAAAACGATATTTTCATGGGCTATAGGCTTGGCATTTTTTCAATTTTGGGGGGAAAATAATTCTTTGCCAAACCGTTTAGTTATCGCGTCATATGGCATCTGCGCATGCTGGAGAACTGATATATGCGGAGAAACACCGCTTTGGAGGCACTTTAATTTTCGTCGGAAAAACGATATTTTGATGGGCTATAGGCTTGGCATTTTTTCAATTTTTGGCGGAAAATTATTCTTTGCCAAACCGTTTAGTTATCGCGTCAGATGGCATCTGCGCATGCTGGAGAACTGATATATGCGGAGAAACACCGCTTTGGAGGCACTTTAATTTTCCTCGGAAAAACGATATTTTCATGGGCTATAGGCTTGGCATTTTTTCAATTTTTGGCGGAAAATTATTCTTTGCCAAACCGTTTAGTTATCGCGTCAGACGGCATCTGCGCATGCTGGAGAACTGATATATGCGGAGAAACACCGCTTTGGAGGCACTTTAATTTTCGTCGGAAAAACGATATTTTGATGGGCTATAGGCTTGGCATTTTTTCAATTTTGGGGGGAAAATAATTCTTTGCCAAACCGTTTAGTTATCGCGTCAGATGGCATCTGCGCATGCTGGAGAACTGATATATGCGGAGAAACACCGCTTTGGAGGCACTTTAATTTTCGTCGGAAAAACGATATTTTCATGGGCTATAGGCTTGGCATTTTTTCAATTTTGGGGGGAAAATTATTCTTTGCAAAACCGTTGAGTTATCACGACAGACGGCATCTGCGCATGCTGGAGAACTGATATATGCGGAGAAACACCGCTTTGGAGGCACTTTAATTTTCGTCGGAAAAACGATATTTTGATGGGCTATAGGCTTGGCATTTTTTCAATTTTGGGGGGAAAATAATTCTTTGCCAAACCGTTTAGTTATCGCGTCAGATGGCATCTGCGCATGCTGGAGAACTGATATATGCGGAGAAACACCGCTTTGGAGACACTTTAATTTTCGTCGGAAAAACGACATTTTCATGGGCTATAAGGCTTGGCATTTTTTCAATTTTGGGGGGAAAATAATTCTTTGCCAAACCGTTTAGTTATCGCGTCAGATGGCATCTGCGCATGAGGGAGAACTGATATATGCGGAGAAACACCGCTTTGGAGGCACTTTAATTTTCCTCGGAAAAACGATATTTTCATGGGCTATAGGCTTGGCATTTTTTCAATTTTCGGAGGAAAATTATTCTTTGCCAAACCGTTTAGTTATCGCGTCAGACGGCATCTGCGCATGCTGGAGAACTGATATATGCGGAGAAACACCGCTTTGGAGGCACTTTAATTTTCGTCGGAAAAACGACATTTTCATGGGCTATAAGGCTTGGCATTTTTTCAATTTTGGGGGGAAAATAATTCTTTGCCAAACCGTTTAGTTATCGCGTCAGATGGCATCTGCGCATGCTGGAGAACTGATATATGCGGAGAAACACCGCTTTGGAGGCACTTTAATTTTCCTCGGAAAAACGATATTTTCATGGGCTATAGGCTTGGCATTTTTTCAATTTTGGGGGGAAAATAATTCTTTGCCAAACCGTTTAGTTATCGCGTCAGATGGCATCTGCGCATGCTGGAAAACTGATATATGCGGAGAAACACCGCTTTGGAGGCACTTTAATTTTCGTCGGAAAACCGATATTTTGATGGGCTATAGGCTTGGCATTTTTTCAATTTTGGGGGGAAAATAATTCTTTGCCAAACCGTTTAGTTATCGCGTCAGATGGCATCTGCGCATGCTGGAGAACTGATATATGCGGAGAAACACCGCTTTGGAGGCACTTTAATTTTCGTCGGAAAAACGATATTTTCATGGGCTATAGGCTTGGCATTTTTTCAATTTTCGGAGGAAAATTATTCTTTGCCAAACCGTTTAGTTATCGCGTCAGACGGCATCTGCGCATGCTGGAGAACTGATATATGCGGAGAAACACCGCTTTGGAGGCACTTTAATTTTCGTCGGAAAAACGATATTTTGATGGGCTATAGGCTTGGCATTTTTTCAATTTTCGGAGGAAAATTATTCTTTGCCAAACCGTTTAGTTATCGCGTCAGGCGGCATCTGCGCATGCTGGAGAACTGATATATGCGGAGAAACACCGCTTTGGAGGCACTTTAATTTTCGTCGGAAAACCGATATTTTGATGGGCTATAGGCTTGGCATTTTTTCAATTTTCGGAGGAAAATAATTTTTTGCCAAACCGTTTAGTTATCGCGTCAGACGGCATCTGCGCATGCTGGAGAACTGATATATGCGGAGAAACACCGTTTTCGAGGCACTTTAATTTTCGTCGGAAAAACGATATTTTGATGGGCTATAGGCTTGGCATTTTTTCAATTTTGGGGGGAAAATAATTCTTTGCCAAACCGTTTAGTTATCGCGTCAGATGGCATCTGCGCATGCTGGAGAACTGATATATGCGGAGAAACACCGCTTTGGAGGCACTTTAATTTTCGTCGGAAAAACGATATTTTCATGGGCTATAGGCTTGGCATTTTTTCAATTTTCGGAGGAAAATTATTCTTTGCCAAACCGTTTAGTTATCGCGTCAGACGGCATCTGCGCATGCTGGAGAACTGATATATGCGGAGAAACACCGCTTTGGAGGCACTTTAATTTTCGTCGGAAAAACGACATTTTCATGGGTATAGGCTTGGCATTTTTTCAATTTTGGGGGGAAAATAATTCTTTGCCAAACCGTTTAGTTATCGCGTCAGATGGCATCTGCGCATGCTGGAGAACTGATATATGCGGAGAAACACCGCTTTGGAGGCACTTTAATTTTCCTCGGAAAAACGATATTTTCATGGGCTATAGGCTTGGCATTTTTTTCAATTTTGGGGGGAAAATAATTCTTTGCCAAACCGTTTAGTTATCGCGTCAGATGGCATCTGCGCATGCTGGAGAACTGATATATGCGGAGAAACACCGCTTTGGAGGCACTTTAATTTTCGTCGGAAAAACGATATTTTCATGGGCTATAGGCTTGGCATTTTTTCAATTTTCGGAGGAAAATTATTCTTTGCCAAACCGTTTAGTTATCGCGTCAGACGGCATCTGCGCATGCTGGAGAACTGATATATGCGGAGAAACACCGCTTTGGAGGCACTTTAATTTTCGTCGGAAAAACGATATTTTGATGGGCTATAGGCTTGGCATTTTTTCAATTTTGGGGGGAAAATAATTCTTTGCCAAACCGTTTAGTTATCGCGTCAGATGGCATCTGCGCATGCTGGAGAACTGATATATGCGGAGAAACACCGCTTTGGAGGCACTTTTATTTTCGTCGGAAAAACGATATTTTCATGGGCTATAGGCTTGGCATTTTTTCAATTTTGGGGGGAAAATAATTCTTTGCCAAACCGTTTAGTTATCGCGTCAGACGGCATCTGCGCATGCTGGAGAACTGATATATGCGAAGAAACACCGCTTTGGAGTCACTTTAATTTTCCTCGGGAAAACGATATTTTCATGGGCTATAGGCTTGGCATTTTTTCAATTTTGGGGGGAAAATAATTCTTTGCCAAACCGTTTAGTTATCGCGTCAGACGGCATCTGCGCATGCTGGAGAACTGATATATGCGGAGAAACACCGCTTTGGAGGCACTTTAATTTTCGTCGGAAAAACGATATTTTCATGGGCTATAGGCTTGGCATTTTTTCAATTTTCGGAGGAAAATTATTCTTTGCCAAACCGTTTAGTTATCGCGTCAGACGGCATCTGCGCATGCTGGAGAACTGATATATGCGGAGAAACACCGCTTTGGAGGCACTTTAATTTTCGTCGGAAAAACGATATTTTGATGGGCTATAGGCTTGGCATTTTTTCAATTTTCGGAGGAAAATTATTCTTTGCCAAACCGTTTAGTTATCGCGTCAGACGGCATCTGCGCATGCTGGAGAACTGATATATGCGGAGAAACACCGCTTTGGAGGCACTTTAATTTTCGTCGGAAAAACGACATTTTCATGGGCTATATAGGCTTGGCATTTTTTCAATTTTTGGCGGAAAATTATTCTTTGCCAAACCGTTTAGTTATCGCGTCAGACGGCATCTGCGCATGCTGGAGAACTGATATATGCGGAGAAACACCGCTTTGGAGGCACTTTAATTTTCGTCGGAAAAACGACATTTTCATGGGCTATAGGCTTGGCATTTTTTCAATTTTGGGGGGAAAATTATTCTTTGCCAAACCGTTTAGTTATCGCTTCAGATGGCATCTGCGCATGCTGGAGAACTGATATATGCGGAGAAACACCGCTTTGGAGGCACTTTAATTTTCGTCAGAAAAACGATATTTTCATGGGCTATAGGCTTGGCATTTTTTCAATTTTCGGAGGAAAATTATTCTTTGCCAAACCGTTTAGTTATCGCGTCAGACGGCATCTGCGCATGCTGGAGAACTGATATATGCGGAGAAACACCGCTTTGGAGGCACTTTAATTTTCGTCGGAAAAACGACATTTTCATGGGCTATAGGCTTGGCATTTTTTCAAATTTGGGGGAAAAATAATTCTTTGCCAAACCGTTTAGTTATCGCGTCAGATGGCATCTGCGCATGCTGGAGAACTGATATATGCGGAGAAACACCGCTTTGGAGGCACTTTAATTTTCGTCGGAAAAACGATATTTTGATGGGCTATAGGCTTGGCATTTTTTCAATTTTCGGAGGAAAATTATTCTTTGCCAAACCGTTTAGTTATCGCGTCAGACGGCATCTGCGCATGCTGGAGAACTGATATATGCGGAGAAACACCGCTTTGGAGGCACTTTAATTTTCGTCGGAAAAACGACATTTTCATGGGCTATAGGCTTGGCATTTTTTCAATTTTTGGCGGAAAATTATTCTTTGCCAAACCGTTTAGTTATCGCGTCAGACGGCATCTGCGCATGCTGGAGAACTGATATATGCGGAGAAACACCGCTTTGGAGGCACTTTAATTTTCGTCGGAAAAACGACATTTTCATGGGCTATAGGCTTTGCATTTTTTCAATTTTGGGGGGAAAATTATTCTTTGCCAAACCGTTTAGTTATCGCGTCAAATGGCATCTGCGCATGCTGGAGAACTGATATATGCGGAGAAACACCGCTTTGGAGGCACTTTAATTTTCGTCGGAAAAACGATATTTTCATGGGCTATAGGCTTGGCATTTTTTCAATTTTCGGAGGAAAATTATTCTTTGCCAAACCGTTTAGTTATCGCGTCAGACGGCATCTGCGCATGCTGGAGAACTGATATATGCGGAGAAACACCGCTTTGGAGGCACTTTAATTTTCGTCGGAAAAACGACATTTTCATGGGCTATAGGCTTGGCATTTTTTCAATTTTTGGCGGAAAATTATTCTTTGCCAAACCGTTTAGTTATCGCGTCAGACGGCATCTGCGCATGCTGGAGAACTGATATATGCGGAGAAACACCGCTTTGGAGGCACTTTAATTTTCGTCGGAAAAACGACATTTTCATGGGCTATAGGCTTGGCATTTTTTCAATTTTGGGGGGAAAATTATTCTTTGCCAAACCGTTTAGTTATCGCTTCAGATGGCATCTGCGCATGCTGGAGAACTGATATATGCGGAGAAACACCGCTTTGGAGGCACTTTAATTTTCGTCAGAAAAACGATATTTTCATGGGCTATAGGCTTGGCATTTTTTCAATTTTCGGAGGAAAATTATTCTTTGCCAAACCGTTTAGTTATCGCGTCAGACGGCATCTGCGCATGCTGGAGAACTGATATATGCGGAGAAACACCGCTTTGGAGGCACTTTAATTTTCGTCGGAAAAACGACATTTTCATGGGCTATAGGCTTGGCATTTTTTCAAATTTGGGGGAAAAATAATTCTTTGCCAAACCGTTTAGTTATCGCGTCAGATGGCATCTGCGCATGCTGGAGAACTGATATATGCGGAGAAACACCGCTTTGGAGGCACTTTAATTTTCGTCGGAAAAACGATATTTTGATGGGCTATAGGCTTGGCATTTTTTCAATTTTCGGAGGAAAATTATTCTTTGCCAAACCGTTTAGTTATCGCGTCAGACGGCATCTGCGCATGCTGGAGAACTGATATATGCGGAGAAACACCGCTTTGGAGGCACTTTAATTTTCGTCGGAAAAACGACATTTTCATGGGCTATAGGCTTGGCATTTTTTCAATTTTTGGCGGAAAATTATTCTTTGCCAAACCGTTTAGTTATCGCGTCAGACGGCATCTGCGCATGCTGGAGAACTGATATATGCGGAGAAACACCGCTTTGGAGGCACTTTAATTTTCGTCGGAAAAACGACATTTTCATGGGCTATAGGCTTTGCATTTTTTCAATTTTGGGGGGAAAATTATTCTTTGCCAAACCGTTTAGTTATCGCGTCAGATGGCATCTGCGCATGCTGGAGAACTGATATATGCGGAGAAACACCGCTTTGGAGGCACTTTAATTTTCGTCGGAAAAACGATATTTTCATGGGCTATAGGCTTGGCATTTTTTCAATTTTCGGAGGAAAATTATTCTTTGCCAAACCGTTTAGTTATCGCGTCAGACGGCATCTGCGCATGCTGGAGAACTGATATATGCGGAGAAACACCGCTTTGGAGGCACTTTAATTTTCGTCGGAAAAACGACATTTTCATGGGCTATAGGCTTGGCATTTTTTCAAATTTGGGGGAAAAATAATTCTTTGCCAAACCGTTTAGTTATCGCGTCAGATGGCATCTGCGCATGCTGGAGAACTGATATATGCGGAGAAACACCGCTTTGGAGGCACTTTAATTTTCGTCGGAAAAACGATATTTTCATGGGCTATAGGCTTGGCACTTTTTCAATTTTCGGAGGAAAATTATTCTTTGCCATACCGTTTAGTTATCGCGTCAGACGGCATCTGCGCATGCTGGAGAACTGATATATGCGGAGAAACACCGCTTTGGAGGCACTTTAATTTTCGTCGGAAAAACGATATTTTGATGGGCTATAGGCTTGGCATTTTTTCAATTTTGGGGGGAAAATAATTCTTTGCCAAACCGTTTAGTTATCGCGTCAGATGGCATCTGCACATGCTGGAGAACTGATATATGCGGAGAAACACCGCTTTGGAGGCACTTTTATTTTCGTCGGAAAAACGATATTTTCATGGGCTATAGGCTTGGCATTTTTTCAATTTTGGGGGGAAAATAATTCTTTGCCAAACCGTTTAGTTATCGCGTCAGACGGCATCTGCGCATGCTGGAGAACTGATATATGCGAAGAAACACCGCTTTGGAGTCACTTTAATTTTCCTCGGGAAAACGATATTTTCATGGGCTATAGGCTTGGCATTTTTTCAATTTTCGGAGGAAAATTATTCTTTGCCAAACCGTTTAGTTATCGCGTCAGACGGCATCTGCGCATGCTGGAGAACTGATATATGCGAAGAAACACCGCTTTGGAGTCACTTTAATTTTCCTCGGGAAAACGATATTTTCATGGGCTATAGGCTTGGCATTTTTTCAATTTTGGGGGGAAAATAATTCTTTGCCAAACCGTTTAGTTATCGCGTCAGCCGGCATCTGCGCATGCTGGAGAACTGATATATGCGAAGAAACACCGCTTTGGAGTCTCTTTAATTTTCCTCGGGAAAACGATATTTTCATGGGCTATAGGCTTGGCATTTTTTCAATTTTGGGGGGAAAATAATTCTTTGCCAAACCATTTAGTTATCGCGTCAGACGGCATCTGCGCATGCTGGAGAACTGATATATGCGAAGAAACACCGCTTTGGAGTCACTTTAATTTTCCTCGGGAAAACGATATTTTCATGGGCTATAGGCTTGGCATTTTTTCAATTTTGGGGGGAAAATAATTCTTTGCCAAACCGTTTAGTTATCGCGTCAGCCGGCATCTGCGCATGCTGGAGAACTGATATATGCGGAGAAACACCGCTTTGGAGGCACTTTAATTTTCGTCGGAAAAACGATATTTTCATGGGCTATAGGCTTGGCATTTTTTCAATTTTGGGGGGAAAATAATTCTTTGCCAAACCGTTTAGTTATCGCGTCAGATGGCATCTGCGCATGCTGTAGAACTGATATATGCGGAGAAACACCGCTTTGGAGGCACTTTAATTTTCCTCGGAAAAACGATATTTTCATGGGCTATAGGCTTGGCATTTTTTCAATTTTTGGCGGAAAATTATTCTTTGCCAAACCGTTTAGTTATCGCGTCAGACGGCATCTGCGCATGCTGGAGAACTGATATATGCGGAGAAACACCGCTTTGGAAGCACTTTAATTATCGTCGGAAAAACGACATTTTCATGGGCTATAGGCTTGGCATTTTTTCAATTTTGGGGGGAAAAATTTCTTTGCCAAACCGTTGAGTTATCGCGTCAGATGGCATCTGCGCATGCTGGAGAACTGATATATGCGGAGAAACACCGCTTTGGAGGCACTTTAATTTTCGTCGGAAAAACGATATTTTCATGGGCTATAGGCTTGGCATTTTATCAATTTTTGGCGGAAAATTATTCTTTGCCAAACCGTCTAGTTATCGCGTCAGACGGCATCTGCGCATGCTGGAGAACTGATATATGCGGAGAAACACCGCTTTGGAAGCACTTTAATTTTCGTCGGAAAAACGATATTTTCATGGGCTATAGGCTTGGCATTTTTTCAATTTTGGGGGGAAAAATTTCTTTGCCAAACCGTTGAGTTATCGCGTCAGACGGCATCTGCGCATGCTGGAGAACTGATATATGCGGAGAAACACCGCTTTGGAGGCACTTTAATTTTCGTCGGAAAAACGATATTTTCATGGGCTATAGGCTTGGCATTTTTTCAATTTTGGGGGGAAAATTATTCTTTGCAAAACCGTTGAGTTATCGCGTCAGACGGCATCTGCGCATGCTGGAGAACTGATATATGCGAAGAAACACCGCTTTGGAGTCACTTTAATTTTCCTCGGGAAAACGATATTTTCATGGGCTATAGGCTTGGCATTTTTTCAATTTTGGGGGGAAAATAATTCTTTGCCAAACCGTTTAGTTATCGCGTCAGCCGGCATCTGCGCATGCTGGAGAACTGATATATGCGGAGAAACACCGCTTTGGAGGCACTTTAATTTTCGTCGGAAAAACGATATTTTGATGGGCTATAGGCTTGGCATTTTTTCAATTTTGGGGGGAAAATCATTCTTTGCCAAACCGTTTAGTTATCCCGTCAGATGGCATCTGCGCATGCTGGAGAACTGATATATGCGGAGAAACACCGCTTTGGAGGCACTTTAATTTTCGTCGGAAAAACGATATTTTCATGGGCTATAGGCTTGGCATTTTTTCAATTTTGGGGGGAAAATTATTCTTTGCAAAACCGTTGAGTTATCACGACAGACGGCATCTGCGCATGCTGGAGAACTGATATATGCGGAGAAACACCGCTTTGGAGGCACTTTAATTTTCGTCGGAAAAACGATATTTTCATGGGCTATAGGCTTGGCATTTTTTCAATTTTGGGGGGAAAATAATTCTTTGCCAAACCGTTTAGTTATCGCGTCAGATGGCATCTGCGCATGCTGGAGAACTGATATATGCGGAGAAACACCGCTTTGGAGGCACTTTAATTTTCGTCGGAAAAACGATATTTTCATGGGCTATAGGCTTGGCATTTTTTCAATTTTCGGGGGAAAACTATTCTTTGCCAAACCGTTTAGTTATCGCGTCAGATGGCATCTGCGCATGCTGGAGAACTGATATATGCGGAGAAACACCGCTTTGGAGGCACTTTAATTTTCCTCGGAAAAACGATATTTTCATGGGCTATAGGCTTGGCATTTTTTCAATTTTTGGCGGAAAATTATTCTTTGCCAAACCGTTTAGTTATCGCGTCAGACGGCATCTGCGCATGCTGGAGAACTGATATATGCGGAGAAACACCGCTTTGGAGGCACTTTAATTTTCGTCGGAAAAACGATATTTTGATGGGCTATAGGCTTGGCATTTTTTCAATTTTGGGGGGAAAATAATTCTTTGCCAAACCGTTTAGTTATCGCGTCAGATGGCATCTGCGCATGCTGGAGAACTGATATATGCGGAGAAACACCGCTTTGGAGGCACTTTAATTTTCGTCGGAAAAACGATATTTTCATGGGCTATAGGCTTGGCATTTTTTCAATTTTGGGGGGAAAATAATTCTTTGCCAAACCGTTTAGTTATCGCGTCAGCCGGCATCTGCGCATGCTGGAGAACTGATATATGCGGAGAAACACCGCTTTGGAGGCACTTTAATTTTCGTCGGAAAAACGATATTTTCATGGGCTATAGGCTTGGCATTTTTTCAATTTTGGGGGGAAAATTATTCTTTGCAAAACCGTTGAGTTATCGCGTCAGACAGCATCTGCGCATGCTGGAGAACTGATATATGCGGATAGAAACCGATTTCGCGGCACTTTAATTTTCGTAGGAAAAACGATATTTTCATGGGCTATAGGCTTGGCATTTTTTCAATTTTGGGGGAAAATAATTCTTTGCCAAACCGTTTAGTTATCGCGTCAGATGGCATCTGCGCATGCTGGAGAACTGATATATGCGGAGAAACACCGCTTTGGAGGCACTTTAATTTTCGTCGGAAAAACTATATTTTGATGGGCTATAGGCTTGGCATTTTTTCAATTTTTGGCGGAAAATTATTCTTTGCCAAACCGTTTAGTTATCGCGTCAGATGGCATCTGCGCATGCTGGAGAACTGATATATGCGGAGAAACACCGCTTTGGAGGCACTTTAATTTTCCTCGGAAAAACGATATTTTCATGGGCTATAGGCTTGGCATTTTTTCAATTTTTGGCGGAAAATTATTCTTTGCCAAACCGTTTAGTTATCGCGTCAGACGGCATCTGCGCATGCTGGAGAACTGATATATGCGGAGAAACACCGCTTTGGAGGCACTTTAATTTTCGTCGGAAAAACGATATTTTGATGGGCTATATAGGCTTGGCATTTTTTCAATTTTGGGGGGAAAATAATTCTTTGCCAAACCGTTTAGTTATCGCGTCAGATGGCATCTGCGCATGCTGGAGAACTGATATATGCGGAGAAACACCGCTTTGGAGGCACTTTAATTTTCGTCGGAAAAACGATATTTTCATGGGCTATAGGCTTGGCATTTTTTCAATTTTGGGGGGAAAATAATTCTTTGCCAAACCGTTTAGTTATCGCGTCAGATGGCATCTGCGCATGCTGGAGAACTGATATATGCGGAGAAACACCGCTTTGGAGGCACTTTAATTTTCGTCGGAAAAACGATATTTTCATGGGCTATAGGCTTGGCATTTTTTCAATTTTGGGGGGAAAATTATTCTTTGCAAAACCGTTGAGTTATCGCGTCAGACAGCATCTGCGCATGCTGGAGAACTGATATATGCGGATAGAAACCGATTTCGCGGCACTTTAATTTTCGTAGGAAAAACGATATTTTCATGGGCTATAGGCTTGGCATTTTTTCAATTTTGGGGGGAAAATAATTCTTTGCCCAACCGTTTAGTTATCGCGTCAGATGGCATCTGCGCATGCTGGAGAACTGATATATGCGGAGAAACACCGCTTTGGAGGCACTTTAATTTTCGTCGGAAAAACGATATTTTGATGGGCTATAGGCTTGGCATTTTTTCAATTTTTGGCGGAAAATTATTCTTTGCCAAACCGTTTAGTTATCGCGTCAGATGGCATCTGCGCATGCTGGAGAACTGATATATGCGGAGAAACACCGCTTTGGAGGCACTTTAATTTTCCTCGGAAAAACGATATTTTCATGGGCTATAGGCTTGGCATTTTTTCAATTTTTGGCGGAAAATTATTCTTTGCCAAACCGTTTAGTTATCGCGTCAGACGGCATCTGCGCATGCTGGAGAACTGATATATGCGGAGAAACACCGCTTTGGAGGCACTTTAATTTTCGTCGGAAAAACGATATTTTGATGGGCTATAGGCTTGGCATTTTTTCAATTTTGGGGGGAAAATAATTCTTTGCCAAACCGTTTAGTTATCGCGTCAGATGGCATCTGCGCATGCTGGAGAACTGATATATGCGGAGAAACACCGCTTTGGAGGCACTTTAATTTTCGTCGGAAAAACGATATTTTCATGGGCTATAAGGCTTGGCATTTTTTCAATTTTGGGGGGAAAATTATTCTTTGCAAAACCGTTGAGTTATCGCGTCAGACAGCATCTGCGCATGCTGGAGAACTGATATATGCGGATAAAAACCGATTTCGCGGCACTTTAATTTTCGTAGGAAAAACGATATTTTCATGGGCTATAAGGCTTGGCATTTTTTCAATTTTGGGGGGAAAATAATTCTTTGCCAAACCGTTTAGTTATCGCGTCAGACGGCATCTGCGCATGCTGGAGAACTGATATATGCGGAGAAACACCGCTTTGGAGGCACTTTTTTTCGTCGGAAAAACGATATTTTCATGGGCTATAGGCTTGGCATTTTTTCAATTTTGGGGGGAAAATTATTCTTTGCAAAACCGTTGAGTTATCACGTCAGACGGCATCTGCGCATGCTGGAGAACTGATATATGCGGAGAAACACCGCTTTGGAGGCACTTTAATTTTCGTCGGAAAAAACGATATTTTGATGGGCTATAGGCTTGGCATTTTTTCAATTTTGGGGGGAAAATAATTCTTTGCCAAACCGTTTAGTTATCGCGTCAGATGGCATCTGCGCATGCTGGAGAACTGATATATGCGGAGAAACACCGCTTTGGAGGCACTTTAATTTTCGTCGGAAAAACGATATTTTCATGGGCTATAGGCTTGGCATTTTTTCAATTTTGGGGGGAAAATAATTCTTTGCCAAACCGTTTAGTTATCGCGTCAGATGGCATCTGCGCATGCTGGAGAACTGATATATGCGGAGAAACACCGCTTTGGAGGCACTTTAATTTTCGTCGGAAAAACGATATTTTCATGGGCTATAGGCTTGGCATTTTTTCAATTTTCGGGGAAAAACTATTCTTTGCCAAACCGTTTAGTTATCGCGTCAGATGGCATCTGCGCATGCTGGAGAACTGATATATGCGGAGAAACACCGCTTTGGAGGCACTTTAATTTTCGTCGGAAAAAAGATATTTTCATGGGCTATATATAGGCTTGGCATTTTTTCAATTTTCGGAGGAAAATTATTCTTTGCCAAACCGTTTAGTTATCGCGTCAGACGGCATCTGCGCATGCTGGAGAACTGATATATGCGGAGAAACACCGCTTTGGAGGCACTTTAATTTTCGTCGGAAAAACGATATTTTCATGGGCTATAGGCTTGGCATTTTTTCAATTTTGGGGGGAAAATAATTCTTTGCCAAACCGTTTAGTTATCGCGTCAGACGGCATCTGCGCATGCTGGAGAACTGATATATGCGAAGAAACACCGCTTTGGAGTCACTTTAATTTTCCTCGGGAAAACGATATTTTCATGGGCTATAGGCTTGGCATTTTTTCAATTTTCGGAGGAAAATTATTCTTTGCCAAACCGTTTAGTTATCGCGTCAGCCGGCATCTGCGCATGCTGGAGAACTGATATATGCGGAGAAACACCGCTTTGGAGGCACTTTAATTTTCGTCGGAAAAACGATATTTTCATGGGCTATAGGCTTGGCATTTTTTCAATTTTGGGGGGAAAATAATTCTTTGCCAAACCGTTTAGTTATCGCGTCAGATGGCATCTGCGCATGCTGTAGAACTGATATATGCGGAGAAACACCGCTATGGAGGCACTTTAATTTTACTCGGAAAAACGATATTTTCATGGGCTATAGGCTTGGCATTTTTTCAATTTTTGGCGGAAAATTATTCTTTGCCAAACCGTTTAGTTATCGCGTCAGACGGCATCTGCGCATGCTGGAGAACTGATATATGCGGAGAAACACCGCTTTGGAAGCACTTTAATTTTCGTCGGAAAAACGATATTTTCATGGGCTATAGGCTTGGCATTTTTTCAATTTTGGGGGGAAAATAATTCTTTGCCAAACCGTTTAGTTATCGCGTCAGATGGCATCTGCGCATGCTGGAGAACTGATATATGCGGAGAAACACCGCTTTGGAAGCACTTTAATTTTCGTCGGAAAAACGATATTTTCATGGGCTATAGGCTTGGCATTTTTTCAATTTTGGGGGGAAAAATTTCTTTGCCAAACCGTTGAGTTATCGCGTCAGATGGCATCTGCGCATGCTGGAGAACTTATATATGCGGAGAAACACCGCTTTGGAGGCACTTTAATTTTCGTAGGAAAAACGATATTTTCGTGGGCTATAGGCTTGGCATTTTTTCAATTTTGGGGGGAAAATTATTCTTTGCCAAACCGTTGAGTTATCGCGTCAGACGGCATCTGCGCATGCTGGAGAACTGATATATGCGGATAAAAACAGATTTCGCGGCACTTTAATTTTCGTAGGAAAAACGATATTTTCATGGGCTATATAGGCTTGGCATTTTTTCAATTTTCGGGGGAAAACTATTCTTTGCCAAACCGTTTAGTTATCGCGTCAGATGGCATCTGCGCATGCTGTAGAACTGATATATGCGGAGAAACACCGCTTTGGAGGCACTTTAATTTTCCTCGGAAAAACGATATTTTCATGGGCTATAGGCTTGGCATTTTTTCAATTTTTGGCGGAAAATTATTCTTTGCCAAACCGTTTAGTTATCGCGTCAGACGGCATCTGCGAATGCTGGAGAACTGATATAGGCGGAGAAACACCGCTTTGGAAGCACTTTAATTTTCGTCGGAAAAACGATATTTTCATGGGCTATAGGCTTGGCATTTTTTCAATTTTGGGGGGAAAATTATTCTTTGCAAAACCGTTGAGTTATCGCTTCAGACAGCATCTGCGCATGCTGGAGAACTGATATATGCGGATAAAAACCGATTTCGCGGCACTTTAATTTTCGTAGGAAAAACGATATTTTCATGGGCTATAGGCTTGGCATTTTTTCAATTTTCGGGGGAAAACTATTCTTTGCGAAACCGTTTAGTTATGGCGTCAGACGGCATCTGCGCATGCTGGAGAACTGATATATGCGGAGAAACACCGCTTTGGAGGCACTTTTTTTCGTCGGAAAAACGATATTTTCATGGGCTATAGGCTTGGCATTTTTTCAATCTTCGGGGGAAAACTATTCTTTGCCAAACCCTTTAGTTATCGCGTCAGACGGCATCTGCGCATGCTGGAGAACTGATATATGCGGAGAAACACCGCTCTGGAGGCACTTTAGTTTTCGTCGGAAAAACGATATTTTCATGGGCTATAGGCTTGGCATTTTTTCAATCTTCGGGGGAAAACTATTCTTTGCCAAACCCTTTAGTTATCGCGTCAGACGGCATCTGCGCATGCTGGAGAAATGATATATGGGGATAAAAACCGCTTTGGAGGCACTTGAATTTTCGTCGGAAAAACGATATTTTAATGGGCTATAATAGGATTGGCATTTTTTCAATTTTCGGGGGAAAACTATTCTTTGCCAAACCGTTGAGTTATCGCGTCAGACGGCATCTGCGCATGCTGGAGAACTGATATATGCAGAGAAATATCGCTTTCGAGGCACTTTAATTTTCGTCGGAAAAACGATATTTTCCTGGCCTATAGGCTTGGCATTTTTTCAATTTTCGGGGGAAAACTTTTCTTTGCCAAACCGTTTAGTTATCGCGTCAGACGGCATCTGCGCATGCTGGAGAACTGATATATGGGGATAAAAACCGCTTTGGAGGCACTTTAATTTTCGTCGGAAAAACGATATTTTCATGGGCTAAATAGGATTGGCATTTTTTCAATTTTCGGGGGAAAAATTTCTTTGCCAAACCGTTGAGTTATCGCGTCAGATGGCATCTGCGCATGCTGGAGAACTGATATATGCGGATAAAAACCGATTTCGCGGCACTTTAATTTTCGTAGGAAAAACGATATTTTCATGGGCTATAGGCTTGGCGTTTTTTCAATTTTCGGGGGAAAACTTTTCTTTGCCAAACCGTTTAGTTATCGCGTCAGACGGCATCTGCGCATGCTGGAGAACTGATATATGGGGATAAAAACCGCTTTGGAGGCACTTTACTTTTCGTCGGAAAAACGATATTTTCATGGGCTATAATAGGATTGGCATTTTTTCAATTTTCGGAAGAAAAATTTCTTTGCCAAACCGTTGAGTTATCGCGCCAGATGGCATCTGCGCATGCTGGAGAACTGATATATGCGGATAAAAACCGATTTCGCGGCACTTTAATTTTCGTAGGAAAAACGATATTTTCATGGGCTATAGGCTTGGCATTTTTTCAATTTTCGGGGGAAAACTATTCTTTGCCAAACCGTTTAGTTATCGCGTCAGACGGCATCTGCGCATGCTGGAGAACTGATATATGCGGATAAAAACCGATTTCGCGGCACTTTAATTTTCGTAGGAAAAACGATATTTTCGTGGGCTATAGGCTTGGCATTTTTTCAATTTTGGGGGGAATAATTTCTTTGCCAAACCGTTGAGTTTTCGCGTCAGATGGCATCTGCGCATGCTGGAGAACTGATATATGCAGATAAAAACCGCTTTCGAGGCACTTTAATTTTCGTCGGAAAAACGATATTTTCATGGGCTATAGGCTTGGCATTTTTTTCAATTTTCGGGGGAAAATTATTCTTTGCCAAACCGTTTAGCTATCGCGTCAGACAGCATCTGCGCATGCTGGAGAACTGATATATGCGGAGAACCACCGCTTTCGAGGCAGTTTATTTTTCGTCGGAAAAACGATATTTTCATGGGCTATAGGCTTACCATTTTTTCAATTTTCGGGGCAAAATTATTCTTTGCCGTATCGTTTATTCTTCGCGTTAAACGGCGTCTGCGCATCCCGGCGAACTGATATATGCGGAGAACCAGCGCTTTCGAGGCGGTTTATTTTTCGTCGGAAAAACGATATTTTCATGGGCTATAGGCTTACCATTTTTTTCAATTTTCCGGAGAAAATTATTCTTTGCCGTATCGTTTATTCTTCGCGTTTAACGGCGTCTGCGCATGCTGGCGAACTGATATATGCGGAGAACCAGCGCTTTCGAGGCAGTTTATTTTTCGTCGGGAAAACGATATTTTCATGGGCTATAGGCTTACCATTTTTTCAATTTTCGGGGCAAAATTATTCTTTGCCGTATCGTTTATTCTTCGCGTTAAACGGCATCTGCGCATCCCGGCGAACTGATATATGCGGAGAACCAGCGCTTTCGAAGCAGTTTATTTTTCGTCGGAAAAACGATATTTTCATGGGCTATAGGCTTACCATTTTTTTCAATTTTCGGGGGAAAATTATTCTTTGCCGTATCGTTTATTCTTCGCGTTAAACGGCGTTTGCGCATCCTGGCGAACTGATATATGCGGAGAACCAGCGCTTTCGGGACATTTTATTTTTCTGTCTTGCGCGGCATGTAATTTCGCTATATCCTTACCTGATTTTCCGGGAAACGCAATTTTCAGTATCAGTTTATTCCCTGCAAAAATTGGCATTGGCACATACATTAGCATAGGGATTAGCATACATGTGACGAACGAGTATTTTCTAGTGAAATGAATGGGCCTTGCTTCGACGACACATAGAAGTCTTACCTTTTTATCCAGAAAAGACAATCTTTAAATATCGCTTTGTTCGCCGGAAAATTGGCATGAGCACATGCATTAGCATAGAGAGTGACGTATGGGACGAAGCGGTAGCTCCCAGTGGATTGGACCTTGCTTGGGCGATGTATAATGAGCTTTAGGCTGACCTTTTTCCGGCAAAGACAATTTTTGAATGTCAGTTTGTTCAGCAGAAAACTTGTCATTGGCGCATGCATTAGCATATAGAATGATGTATGCAACGAACCAATACTTGTCTGTGAGGTGACTGGACCTTGCTTCGGCGACATATAATGGGCTGCAGGCTTACCTTTTTATCCGCGAAAAACCTTTCTTGAACATCAGTTTCTTCACCGCAAAACTTGGAATTAGCGCATGCGTTAGCATAGAGAGTAATCTATGCGTCGAACCGGTAGCTTCTAGTGAAGTGAGTCGACCTAGCTTCGGTGACATATAATGGGCTGTAGGCTTAGCTTTTTATCCAGGAAAGACAATTTTGTATCAGGTTATTCATCGCAAAACTTGGCATTAGCAGGTGTCACTAATTTCAGTGACCCAGAAATGGACAGAGACACAATTCAAACATGTCAAACTACACTTATCTCGAAAGAGAAAGTAACGAAAGAAAAGAAAAACAGTAAACAACCCTGACACACTATAAACACCGTACACACACGGGACTCTCCAAAAACTAGCTATACACCTAAATAAAAACAAACAAACACGCCCTCAACTACATATTGTTCCTCCGCTCGCCCAACCGACGCGACATCACGAGCAAACGAAAGCCGTGACCTTCGCCAGTCGTGTCGGCCCAGCGAGGTAAAGGACGTTGGCCTGCGTGCTTCCGACGCAGCGTGGGCGTCTACCTCCGTCGAGAGCGATGAGGTTGTAGTCTTGCAGAGAGACCCGCGTGGCACCGGACGCGGTCTGGGCCAGTCGGCTGCGGTGCCGCTGACGTGGCCAGGCGATTGCCTTCGTGGCACGGGACTGCAACCGGTCACGTCAGCGTGGGGTTGGACCGGGGCAGCGGAACACAGCCACGGAGACGCAGTCAAGGCTCAGGAGCTGGAGTCAACGCTGGCCAGCTCTCCGTCCGCGGTCCCCGAAGCTGCGGCCTCCCGTCTCCAGAGCACAACTGGAGATGCCACTGTCTTGCTTCTCGACCACGTCAGCAATGCCAGCTTATCTGCTGCTGCAGCTCCTTTCCTTATTATCTTATTTTCTCTAGCGCTTCACGCTCTTCACGTGCTGCTCGCTTGCGGGTACCTTCTCCGTTTCGTCCACCGGCGTCTTCGTCATTTTCACATTGTCAAACAGGCATTGCCGGTGACTCACGACAGCAGGTCCATTAGCATTGAGAGTGATGTGTGTGAGGAACCAGTGCTTTCCTGATTGTTGAGTGCACCTTGCTTCGGAGACATGTTTAAAGGCCATAGACTTACCTTTTTCTTTTTCTCGGAAAAGCAAATTTTGAGTATCCATTTTGTTGGCCGCAATGCACGGTATCAGCAGGTGCATTCGCATATAGAATGATGCATGCGACGAACGAGAGCTTTCTGGACAAGTCTGTGGACTTTGCTTTGGCGACAGCTTCAAGGGCCGCTTTCATGAACCCTACCATATTTTCCGGCAACGCCATTCTTCAACATCAGTTTGTTCCCCACAAAACACGGCATTAGCACTTACATTAGCCTAGAGAGTGATGTATGTGTTTGGCGAACCAGAGCTTTGACGAGAAATCATTGATCCATGATTCGGCGACGTGCTCATGGGCTTTATAGGCTCACCTTATCTTTCGGAAAAGGCATTATTTTTACTTAACTTTATTCACTGCTAATCTCGGCATTAGCACACCGGTAATAGAGAAAGTTGTACGCGAAGAACCACAGCTTTCAAGAGTAGGTATTGGACCGGCCTGCGGCGAATTCTTAATCGGCTATAAGCTCACTTTTCCTTTTTTCTGGGGACGATAATTTTTGAATATCAGCTTATTCTCCGCAAAAATCAATATCAACCCGCGCATTAGCATAGAGAGTGATGTATACGGCGAGTTTTCCAGAGAAGTAAGCGTACCTTGTTCTTAGATATTTTTACGGGCTTTAAATGCAACTTGTCAATATCAGTTTGTTCACTGCAAAACTCCACAATAAGACGTGCACTAGAAGTGAGAGTGGTGTATGTGACAAACCAGCGCTTTCCCGATAACTGAGTGGCCCTTGCTTCGGCGCTATGCTCATTGGCTATATGTTTATCTTATTTTTCCGGGAAAGACAATTTTTGAATATGAGCGTATTCACTGGGAAACTCCGTATTGGCACGTGCATTAGCACAAGAAGGGATGGATGTGACGAACTAGCACTTTTCTGATAACTGTGTGGACTTCGGCGACATTTTCGTTTTTCATTGGCTAGAGCTTTATCTTATTTTCTCGTGAAAAACAATTTTTAAATATGTGCTCATTCACAGCGAAACTCTGTTTTAGCCCGTCACTTACATCACAGAAAGTGATGTAAGTGACGAATGAGGGCGTTCCACAGAAATGAGTGGACCTTGCTTAGGCGACATTTTCATAGGCTAGAGGCTTGCCTGATGTTCAGGGAAGGGCGATTTTTGTACGTTAGGTTATTCTCTGTAAATTTTGGCAGTAGCGCGAGCATTAGCATAGAGAGTGTTGCGTATACGAAGAACCAGAGCCTTCTAGAGGAGAGAGGGGAGCTGCTGGCGGCGACTTGTTAATGGTCTATATGCTTACCTTTTAGGGCGAAACCCTTAAGTGGCTCATACCCCCGATGGTCTGAAAAACACGGCATGCGGTACAGAAAGTCATGCGAGCTCGCCTCGCGCACACACGCGCTCGTGTCACTGCTGGCGCCTTCGTCGTCGTCTTCTTCCACAGCTGGCTCCGATGCCACTCATCATGTCAAAAAGGCAACGTTAATTAAAATAAATTTAGTTCAGGCACTCTAACCGGTGACCTTCATTGGTAGTCGAACCCTACAGGACAAACCAGCCAGTGCTTCAATGGCAGGGCTAGACAGCACAATAATAACGTTAGAAAAGGATACGGCAATCGCTTGGATGAGCACCGCAAAAAGTGCACATGTACACCCGTTTGTTGACACAATTTTCTTGAGGAAAGAAAACACAAAAACGGAAGGTGAAATGGTTGAAGCATATTTCATAAGCAAAGTCGGCGACAAGTGCGTCAACTGTCCGTCTTTTGTATTGTAAGAAAAAAATTGACGTTTCTTTCGAGGTATGTAGGCAAATGAACTGATTGAGCATACAATCGTGTGTGATCTGATTCATTTACAATATTTTTGTGTGCATGATGATGAGTGCATGATATACCTGATGCGCAGAGCATAAGCCGTTTGTAATAAACGCCGGTTGAAAGTAGCACCAGTCCTGTCATATGTGTTCCTTTCGTCCTCGTCTTAAGCGCGTTTTTATGAAAGCTGCATGTTTGTTTGTGAGCCTTAATTCGTCTGCTTTTACTCTTTTCATTAGGTTGGTCTGTTTGTTCTTCACTAATGTTCCTCTTTCTCTTTTCAAATATGGAGCAAATGCTAGACTTCACTTATCTTTGATCCCGGCCCTTCACCCTACCTAGCTCTTCCACATCATGTACTAAGCTGGGTTCAGCAGAGAGTACGCAATCTGTCATTCCTTGTTCCTCCACTAGGGCGTTTCCTGTTCAACTTCGTTACTGCGCTTCCTGAAGAAGGTATTCATTATTCTAAGTCTATTCCTCTCCACGAATTCTACTAACATTTTTCCCTTAGTGATATTACAATCGATGGCGTAGTTTCGAATTGCTTGTTCCCCAAGCCGCCTTTTCCTTGATTTTGCATTGAAGTCACCCATAACTATGGTATACGAAGTTACCACTTTTTTCATTGCTAATTGAAGAACTCCATAAAATAGTTATATTCCTACACCGTCATGCCTGGAGCTTGGAACGTAGACTTGTACTACGAATAATCAATATCCCTGCTTAAGGTTTGTTACAGGAACTGATACCCTCCTGTTGTTTTGTGGAATTCATCAACATTGGCGACTAATTCCTTATCAATTAGAAATATTACCCAGTAACTTAGCTGGAAGATCTCTGCCGCAGAAGACGCGGCCATTAGTCAGCACTGTATATACCTTGACACTCCTAACCTCGCTGAGGTCACTAATATCGTAGGCTATGCTTGATAATTCCTAAGAAAACGCCCTGCTAAAATAGCCTCACTTGAGAGGGCTCGCACGGTAAATGTTCCCAGGTTAAGTTTCCAGTGGTGACCTGTCCAGATCCTGAGATGCCTTTGCCACCTCGCAGGTTTGACCACCGCCTTGGTCAGGTTGTCCACAGCCGCTTGGGACTGAAGGCCACGGCTTAGTAGCTACTGGAAAGTAGTGGCCCGGTACTTTACCATGGAAACATATTCTTGTTCTGGAGAGGGAGTCTTTGCTGAAGCTTAGTGGGCGCTGTTAACCAGGTTCAGCCAAGACAAATATCCCCTGACTTTCGCCATTATTATGCTGGTCTCAGGCGCCACTCCAAGCCTTAAAAAAGTAGTAGACTGGACGAGCATACCAACTGCCGACCTTGCGATTAGCCCGGTGTTCTACCACGGTTCCACAATGTCATGCCTTCCGTTATACGTACAACTAAACAATCGGCATGTGCTAAACTCGCATCCGTAATACAAAATCATGCCGTCCTTGTTATACTATTGTTGTCACAGCCAGCATCTTGCTACTGTCGCACACACACACACTCTCGCGTCCCACACAAAACTTCTCGTCTTGCGCAAACATGTTGGTCGAGATGGTAGCGTCATTATTTTGACCGCCAATTGATGTAGGATCGATAGCTACTTGCAAAAGGCTTCGCTGAACGTCAATTCATATAGTGCGATGAATTTTTCCCAGCAAACTCATAAGGTATATATGTACTCGCGGGTTCGTTTTCGTGTCGTTGCTTCCCATACGCTTTCTAGCTTTTCTGTACGACCTGTCTGGCCTAAATCGGCAGCACACGATCGATAAGGCTGGACTTTGGGCATTCGGAAAGTCCCACTTTCGCGCTCACAGAAAAAAAAAATCAGAACGTGACTGAATCGCCAGGAGAATACGGGGACGGCTAAATTTATCACTTTCTTTTAGTACTCGCAGGATAATTTATTCTCATCAAAACAATACGACGGCCGTGCGAGGCGTAGCCCATAGTTTACTTAGGTTATGCAAGTACAAGTCGAGAAATGGGCCTCTCTGAGTGAATTGCTAGGCGCCCTCCAAGAGATCTAACCCTGGACGTAGAAGCGAGAACCAGAACCCGGAGCCTTGAAAACGGCGTCATCGAAAATCCATTAGTACAGTCGTCATTTTCACAGGCAACCGTTCCATTTCGCGCTCTGACGCGCACATTACTGCGCTGAAGGCACGGACCTCTAGAACCATTAACGTGACATCTTGAAAGAAAACGTAATCTAAGAGCAAGTGTGCAGGGGTGCAGTGCAGAGGTTCTATGAAGACACCGCAAGATCTGCGCATACTGCAGTCTGAACTGAGCTCAATAGCACCGTTATAAGACAGAACGTTCTCTCCCGGAAATTCGGTTGGCAGGACAAACAAAACGAAAGTAATGCCGAAGGTGTCTCCTAGGAGTGTATAAAAACCGAGCTTGGCTTTTCGTCCTTTTTCTTTTAATTATTTTGTGCTGGAGTCTTAGTTTAATGCTTCCACGGTGACGTTTGTGTAGGTTGAGACCGATTCACATATGGACGATAGTTACGCAATAGGAAGATAATGCTTGTCGAGGAGAACATAATCGAGGCTGATAAGTTTAAGAACTGGCCGTGAAGCAGAGGCGTCCGTCGCCGGTGGCACGGACATGACCCATTAAATCGACAATGCGCCAACGTGGATATATATGCAGCCTCCTGTGACCTCTTCTGCCGCACAAGGAGTTGTGCGATACACCAGTTCAAGAAAAGCGTCTTTAAAAAAAAGCTTAATGAGCGAATTATTGCGGCTTTAGAGTAAGGAAACAATTTAACCATCTTTCGTGAGAATAGCTCCTCCTAGGCAAAAATAAATGTTCATATCCGTCTGATTCATTATCAGTCACGCTTCCCACCAACAAGAAGAAAAGTAATTCATCATAAAGATGTTTAAAACAGTATGAAACATACAGAAGCTTCTTTTTATCTGTAAATTATGTTGTCACACAAAATTATCTCTACTGTTCGTTTCTCAACATGAAAATGATATTTCATGTACAACTATTCACAGTTGGTTGTTTACAATTGAACATCGGACCCGACTACCTAGGCAAAACCAATGGGTAAAAGCACTGCACTGACGTTCGGAACAATTGGTTAGAAAATTTGTTCTTAATATAACCTCCGCAGCTCGTGTTTTTTATTCTGCTTAACAATAGCTAGGTAGAACTATGCCCCAGAGAAATAGTTATTCTTATCTAGAACAGTATTCTACACAGTTGTATATACCTGTTACCTCTCACCTTGCTTTCGCACATCTGTAAGTGGAGCAACACTTACACATGCGGAACGGTATCCCTGAAGTTTAAATACGTCTGCAGTTGCACTGCACAACGTGGAACCTTCTGTGTGCAAAGGTCAATTCATTTAGCGAATAAGAAACATTTTTCCTTAACTGATATCCTAGTTACGCATCGAACCTATTCATATGTTCGCCGCCTGACACTAGTCGGCGCGGCGACAATGCACACGCCGCCATCCCGGAGCCGTCCTCTGCTTCTTCCGATTCTGCAAGGCTCACATATTACGTGTTGGTGGGAGGAGAGGCGTAATCGTTTGGTAGCCTTTGCCATAGCACAGTTGGTAGTGCGACGCACGTGCGATGCGCAGGTTGTGGGCATGGCTCCCACCGCCGACACGTTATCGTTTCGTTCACTTTCATTTCCCTTTCTTTTATTGCGATAGCAATTATACGGACACTCAAAGCGCATTTTGGCGTCGGCATAATGTTCAGTATAAAGGCCAAGGGCGATAACACCATCACCGTGCGTCGTACGCTATATGTGCTAGTGGAAGCACAAGAGGGAAGCCAACGAGCGCGGCTCAATTTGGAACGTGCGAACGAAGAAAACTGAATGCAAGCATGCAGTTTTACGTTGCGCGATAGCCCATGGGGGAAGGCAGGGAGTGAGATACGTGCGACATGAAATGTTTTTCCGAGTGAAAGGAACAGGCGTTCAGCACTCCCCATACGTTGGCCGATCCCGAACAGAGTGCAATGCCTAGCCTACCCGCGGCGGAGGTGAAGCAGACGTTAAGCACTTTCCATACGTGGGCCGATCCCGAAGATAATGCAACATCGGGCCGACCCGCGGCGGAGGTGCAGTGTGCCAGTAAGGGGCCCACATTCGCAGTTTCGCCGGTCGTTTCGCAGCGTGAAGGGGCACTAAATTTTTGTACTCATTTTAAGAAGAAATTCATTGACGTCTTCTAATAATAATAATATTTGGGGTTTTACGTGCCAAAACCACTTTCTGATTATGAGGCACGCCGTAGTGGAGGACTCCGGAAATTTTGACCACCTGGGGTTCTTTAACGTGCACCTAAATCTAAGCACACGGGTGTTTTCGCATTTCGCCCCCATCGAAAATGCGGCCGCTGTGGCCGGGATTCGATCCCGCGACCTCGTGCTCAGCAGCCCAACACCATAGCCACTGAGCAACCACGGCGGGTAACGTCTTCTAGTTTGTGTAGAAATTCCCTAACATTCCACTGCAATATCTGCGTGTCCATCTGCGCTCTGCGTCAGTTTGCCATTTCTGAATAAAATGCGTGATATTGGGGGAAAAAATCCTTGAAGTGCAACCCATGCAAAACATCATTTCACTGGCGTCATGCTCAGCATCTACAGCTTGAGGGCGCACTTTCGGACATTGTACGGGAGCCTCACATGCTCGAGCTCCCCGCGATGATGCAAGGCATTCGCTGCAAAGCTGTAGTGTCCGTGTGAAAATAAACGCGTTCCGGCAGTTTGTCCTTATTGTTATTTTTGTTTCTTTTTTCTTTTTCACTTCAAGTTAAGGGGCCAATCTATCCTCCCACTCGGCCTATATTAGAGTTTATACAGTAGTTCTATCATCATCCAGACTCGTATAACTGTTTTTATGCCTTTTATATTCGAAAGAAACAACGATTCCACAATATCTAATAGAGGTTTCTCGTGTGGAACATCAGTTGGATAGCCTGAACTATTCGACTGGCAATTGAAGTTTTGAACATTCGCACACCCCTACCTAAATTTCTGCGCCGTCTTCTGTAACTCCGGCTGTACAGCTCTGTAGCTCTTCACTTTGTTGAAAACCCAATATTTAAGTATATAGACATTTAGGCATATATCTAAACCAAAAGATAACACTTCAAAGATGTGCACACGTACGCCATGAGCTTGTCTGCTGCGCTGCTAAGTATTCCATACTCGAGTTTCGCTTTATTGTCACAGTTTTTCTCGTGCAGAAGATAGCGCTCTATTGCAACGCTTGAATTGTTTTACTTTTTGCCGCTGACCGTTCTTCCATGTATTATCGCTGCTATCAGGTTGTTAGTCGGTGCAGGACGCGCATATTGTATCCAATATTTTTTTTTTTCAGGTCGTATTCGTATTCCATATGGAGAGTGTTGTCTAATCTCAATAAGAGCGTGGCATTATGCTTGGCATCGACTCATTAAGCCAACACGGACCAATGAGTGACTCCCAAACCAAAATGAATAAAATATTTCGTCTTACCAAACTATATGGACGGATGGGACCATCGCCCTAATGCATTGAATGTACTCCAAGCTTAACTCATTATCCAGCGCCGCACCGAGATTTTGGGCCGCAATGACGTAGCGGTTCTTTTCCAATGTGATTGCTTTTCTCGCTTCGTCATTGGAGCGAGCACAGCTCCACCGACATTGTCCTCGGGATAAGCTGGCTGTGATAGATGTACCATATAGAAACGATTTCAACAGGAGGGTACGCTCGGCGAAAACTGGCAACAGGAAATACGTCACGCTAGTATTAGTGCTGTCCGTTAGCTGACGCGAGCATCGAAAAAAAAAAGAATGCAATGAAGTTAACAAACGTCGCTTTATTTGTCTGTTCTTTCCCTCTGAAACTGAAAAGCTTACTTCTTTTCGCGTACAAATAAACTTATACTTTGCCGCTTATTATTTTTTGCGCTACCTAGCAATAGGCTAACGGCACACAAGACGAGCCAGACGCATGCCTCATGCGCCAGACACACCACCGAAGAGAGCGAGGCCGGCTGCGCATGTGACGTTCACCTGTTCGGCGACCCATATTTTTTTTTTATGTAGCCTGGTGTGTTTGACTCTCAGCGTATTCTTGCGTTCCTTCTTCAATTTGACACGGCACCACTGCACTATTAGGCTACTGCAAGGGGAGAAACATTGTTTGACAGTCTGCGGTGCATTTTAAGCCATTATGTTTACTGCACGTAATGAGACTTGTGACGTGGTTAGCGGAAAACAGCTCGGCCATCCTGGCCCAGTTAACTTGAGGTTGTGACTCGTACTGGCTGATGTATGCGGCGATTTCTATGGATCCTAACATTACTGTAATTTATTTCGGCAGTTTTTGGCTATGCTTGGCGCATTCGGCTTTGTGACACAGCGAAAAGCAGCTCGGCTGTGTGACGCCTTTAGTTTCGCGTGTACGGAATTTTACTGGGACAAGTTCGTGACGCTTTCTCTGACACCCATCATTAGTGTAATTAATTTTGTGACTTTTTGGGATAATTTTGAGGCACGCGCGCCACACCTGGCGCTGTGACGCTGTTAGGGAAAAGCAGCTCGGCCGTGGTGACAAAGTTAGTTTGGCGTGTATTGAATCTTAGTGGGACTAGATTCTGAAGCTTCTTATGGCCCTGCAGCAATATATACCTTCTTCCGGCGCTCGCTCTTGTGGAAAACACAACGAGCTTTTCCCTAGAGTGATAACACGGGAGTATGTTGCTTGCGCCGACAGAGCCGCAACAATTAACGGCGAGGAGCTAAAGAACTGGGAACTTGTAACTCGAAAATGATGTCCTCTGAAAGGCTGAAAACAGGCTTCACAAAGACGCTTTTCTCTTGAGTGAGAGTAGAAGGCCTAGAAAGCACAGTCGGACTGAGAGCCTGTGTTGTGGCCACCTCTGTGTACCATCTGTCTACCATCGCTGAGGCGAAGTTGTTTTAGAAACGAGCAGTCTGCCGTGTGTTTGTGCTCTTAAAGTACGTGAAATAATGCACGAGAATGGGGGAAAGCTTGGAAAATAAATGTTTTCTTCATTTTCTATCGTATTGTTTGGGATGAATCGGGTATTTTCGAAGTCATGTATGTAAAATCGACTTGCTTTTGTTTGAAATGCCTCCCATTCACCACTTTGGCACGTTTAGGCGCTACATGCAGTATTCCCATAAGATCTAAATACCAAAATGACACATGCTTGTAATTTACCTTTTTCAGCTCATGTCGTCCGGTGGAGCTTCGTACAGAAAGTACTGCTGCTTACCTGGTACCACAACGCAGGAAAAGCCCGGAACGAGCATTTACTTAGAGTGAAATAAAGATTTGATAATTTCCCGAGTTTATTAAATTTCACGTTGCACATATGCGATGGAGGCTTGTAAAGATCGTTCACAATCATTTTTATTAAATAATAAAACGGCGGGCAGTGAGTGTGCGGTTAAACAGTAGAAGCGAAAAAAAAAAATGCCGCGCCGGCCAGCGCAGCCCGCATGACGCGTACCAGCTAGCGTTCAAAACGCGCGCCCCCAGAACCGAAACCGAAAGTGTGGTTCTGGCATTAATGCCGGCGGCTTGGTACGCTGCGGTCGAACTGGGCTCATGGGGGTGTCCGCTTTTGTTGAATTTCTTTTTCTATGGGTATATGCTAGGAATTAAATTGAATGGAGCGACAGCAGCCCTTACTATACACTAGTTATGACTAATTTCGTTGGCAAAATAGCATCGTACATGGAAAGCATCATTGAAGGCAGTGAACACCTATGGTTAATATGCTGTTGTTTTACGGGCCGAATCCACGGTATAATTACAAGGTATTCCGTAATGGGGGCTGCAGACTTATTTTGACTACTAAGGGTTCTTTAATATGCACACAATGCATGGTACACGGGCGCTTTGCATTTCGCCCCTGTTGAAATGTAGCCTGCGGTGGCTGGGATTTAGCGCAACGCTAAAGCTACTACGCCAACACAGTGGGTTCCTGCTGCTTACCGTTAAATCAGCGTCTCAAGGACGATTGCTCAACTGAACCCGCCGTGGTTGCTCAGTGGCTATGGTGTTGGGCTACTGAGCACAAGGTCGCGGGATCGAATCCCGGCCACGGCGGCCGCATTTCGATGGGGGCGAAATGCGAAAACACCCGTGTGCTTAGATTTAGGTGCACGTTAAAGAACCCCAGGTGGTCGAAATTTCCGGAGTCCTCCACTACGGCGTGCCTCATAATCAGAAAGTGGCTTTGGCATGTAAAACCCCATAATTTAATTTAATTGCCCAACTGCACGAAGGGAAACGGAAGATGCTGCTGGGATGCTGGGTCTTCAACCTGAGATGCTGGGACTTCAACCAGGTATACAAACACCCAAGCAACACCAGACTGATAGCGAACATGCAAGGTGTTGGAACAGTTAGCAATGCCTCCTGCGCTGGCAGACAATTTAGTGGCAGCAATAAAGAAGTGCGGTAATCGAAAAAAATAGATCAAAGTACACCTGACGCTAACAACTCTTTGAGGCTCCAGCGTTCCCATCTTTCTTCCCGACACAGCAGACGCTGATTGGAAATGAAAGTGCTGAATTTCATCCTAAAACGCCATGACTAATTTCCTCGCCCATAAGGTATTGAAAAAATCATGCCTAAAAATTTCCTCGCCACAAAATCACAAACTCACTCGCACAGGCCAGTGGATAAAAAAAAACAGAATTACTTTGTAGTTTTTCGACATAATACCTAATGCAGTGTGCTTATGAGAAACGCCGTGATTCGGACTTCGAAGTAATTTTCACCACCTGGAGCTCTTCAAGGCGATTGCAATGCATGGTTTACACCAACATTTTTGCATTCTTCCCGCATCGAAATGCAGCCACCCCATGATAAAACCCAGGACCTCGTGCCCTGCTAGAAAATGATATGCGCCGTTAAGCCACCATCTCCATTATACCTCCATTAGCAAATTTTCTATGGTGTCTCTTAGAACAACGGATGTGTGCGGCCGAATATTCTCTCCGCATGAAACACAATGCCATTCTGTATTTTGTAGGCTTCCGAGGAACGGCTGAAGGATTAGTCAAAGACATGTGGTCTAACTGCCGTGAAGCCTCTGCTTTTCTTTTTTTGGCGAGGACGATCATCCCAATTTAGCGGGGTAACTGGTTAGTAATAAGAAGCAAGAAGAAAATGCTCCTCCTCGCCGATGTGGAAAAACACGTGGCAAATGTGAGTGACGAAAGGCGAAGAACGATAACTCATGAATTGTTCCCATAGGATGTCGAGGACGTAACTTCTCACCGTGCTAGTGCCCAAACATGACCGCCACGATAACGTCAGTGCTACATATTATCACACGTACATTGTTTGCTTTCTTGACGGTTATAGTTTTTCGCCGCATTATCACTGTAATTGATTAGTCGCTCGGCTCAAGATGTGTTTGCCATGACGTCGTGCAGTTACGTTCGTTGTTTAGGATTCCTCTCGACGGTGCTACTACCTCAAAGCTAAGGCCACGATGACTTCAATTTATGAAAAGTATATATAGGGCATCGAGTTTTACAAGAATTACTTTGCTAATTGGTATCTGCGCAGGGTAATTAAGCGTAAATGAATATAAATATATAGTCGTCGCCTATAACACCACATACTCGAAGGCATCAACATTTCACAAATAATATATCAGCCCATGCGCAGCCGCGCACACAGGTGACGCTTAAGAGCGGCTCATGGTTTTGCCGTTTTGTTGTTTTAAAGCGTAAGCTGTTACTGGCTCACTCAAATAGACGTTTCCGTCGGAGATGGCGTGGGCCACCGCCGTCTCCACCGCCGGAATCCGTAGCAGTTATTGCCGGAAGTTATTGCCGCCGCCGGAATCAAACCTGGGCCCACGGCGTGGAAGCCAGGTACTCTGCCACTCAGCCACGCCAGAGCTTTTTTTTCTTTTATCGTTAGTACAACGGAGCAGAATGTTTAGCAGAACAAGAAAAACAAAGCGCTACAGCAATTAAGGGTGACTTAAAACACATTCGAAAGTCAGGAAAGCACGTGCAAGCGTCCAATAAAGGCATCCATTCCGGCTCTGTTTCTTGTGCAGCGTGTAAACTACGAACGCAGGCAGCAGATTCCCGAAAAAAAAAAGTCTACCGAGCGGTTCGCTGTGGTTCAGAGTGCCTGTCACACGTTCTACTGCGGCAAAGGCTACACTCTAAGAACAGTTTACACCCTTTCGCGTGCCCCTTCTGCCACACAATGATAATCGTCATCTGCCTTGATGCGTTTCTTTTCTTTAACGCTGCGAGCCCGGAACTTTCCAGTAACGAATGGCACGCGCGTTATCAGCATAGGACAGTTTACAGCCTTTGAAGTGCCTCTTCTGATAACGCGCGTGCCGTTCGTTACTGGAAAGTTCCGGGCTCGCAGCGATAAATAAATGAAACGCATCAAGGCAGATGACGATTATCGTTGTGTGACAGAAGGGGCACGCCAATGGGTGTAAACTGTTCTTAGAGTGTATGAAGGCAAAGTACCATGGCGATGTCGTATGGGGGGTCACGGGGGTCTTTAAAAGGTAGGATAGGGATTGCATATGGTGTGATGCCTCAATCTTTTTTGATCATTCTTTGCAGAATGTTCCAGAACTAAGGAAGGAAGGGCAAGAGAAAAGCAGAAGACAGTGAGGTTAACCAGAATACCGTCTGGTTGGCTACCCTACACCAAGGGAATGGGAAAGGGGAAAACAAAGATTACAGGGAGAGAGGAGGGAAGGAAAGAAGGAAAATGTGGTGAGTTCGCTGACGCGTGTGGTCTTATAGAAATTGCATTAATAGTCACAGATGGTCGCACAAAAGCGCCTTCACAGCTTTATGGGCCGACGAGCGATGGGCGCGGTGTTCCAACAGCACCTGCACAGGAAGCGGCCGATTGTCCAGTTTTTTTGGAGAGCTTTGTCAAGTTCTTGTCTTTCTGGGGCATATCGTGGACAGTGGTACAGCAGGTGGTCGATATTTTCTTCGGTGCTGCAGATCTCGCATGCTGCACTGTCAGTCACTCCATTTAATGTAGAGTATATCTTTGTAAAGGCAACTCCGAACCAAAGGCGGCAGAGAAGCGTAGCTTCACGTCAAGGAAGTCAGAGTGGAGGTCGGAGTTTCAGTGAGGGGTTTAATCAATGCAGTCATGTAAGTCGTAAGTTTGGCGAATTCCACTCGGTCAGTGAGAGACTGCGTGCCAGGTGTCGGAGCTGCCTTGCGGCGTCTGCCCTCGAAAGTGGAATTGGAACGCTGTGCTCTTCTTGATGGGCTGTGCGAGCAGCGTTATCGGCGGAATCATTGCCACTGATTCCACAATGGCCAGGTAGCCATTGAAAAACAACCTCGTGACCTTTATGTTGGACGCGATGGTGAAGTTTCACGATTTCGTATGTCTATTGGTCATGACATCCGCGTCGGAGAACTGACTGCGCGCACTGTAATACCGGTTTCGAATCACAGAACACAGCCCATTTTCTAGGTCTTTCAGAATCAATGAATTCCAGTGACCGACGGAGGGCCGTGAGTTCTGCCGCCGATGCGGTCATGAGATGCGATGTCTTGAGCCGCAGTGACATTCCTCGCGTTGGTATAACCACCGCGCCACCAGAATTGCACGACGTACTCGATCCATCGGTATATAAGTGCACGCGGTTGCTGTACTTTTCATGCAGAAGAAGTAAGCTCGGCTGTATTAGAGCAGGGGCCGGTAGATCTGTCTTCTTGTGTAGTACTGGAATCAATATATGTACTTGTGGACGGCTCAAACACCACGGAGGAAACACTGGCTTGGCCGCAGCTGCATACCCTGAAATAAACGACGCACGATGTGCACATACAATACCGCTAAATGTCGAGCAGGGCCTTGCAGCAGTGAGGCTCGCCAGGTGGTGGGAAGGGGTCCTAGCATAATGTCTGAGATGCATACGCATTGTCTCAACGGTAATGTGCGTCGTGATTGGGTAATCCTGCGCAAAGGCAATGGTTTCTACCGTTGATGCACTACGTGGTAAGCCAAGACATATCTTACGAGCTTGGGCTTGAGTGCTCTGAATCGTACGCAGGTTAGTATTGCAGGTGTTGGATATAACAGTTGTAACATAGCGCCCCCCCCCTCCCCGTGTAGAGATAGCCCCCAACTTTTTCCTGTAAGGAACCTGATCAGGTGGCAGATAGCAGTCAGACGCTTTTTTACGTAATTCACGTGCGGAGTCCAAAACATGTCTCTGTCAATTACGACTCCCAAGAAGCTGTAACTTCTGCTGTATGGTGTAAGTTGTCCATTAATAGATACGCCGTAAGCAGACATTGGCTTCCTCGTGCATGCCACCATTGCGCACTTTCTGCATTAAGTTTCAAGTCCTTGTTGACGAATGTAGCAAGATGTCATTGTGGCTGCCTTCAGAAGCCGAGCGCGAAGCTGAAGTCGTGTCACACCTGATGCCCAAATACAGATGTCCTCCGCATAGATGGAAAGTCCTACGGTGCTTGGCAGGTTGTCAACTAGTCCACCGAGGGTGAGATTGAAAAGCGTCGCACTAAGCACTCCGCCTTGAAGGACTTCTCAGCTACCGTAATGCTCGGATACTCGGCCCATTTTCTGTGCGCGCGTAGAATGGTATCCTCGGTAAGTAGTTGCACACCCACATATATATCTTAAGACCGAGTCCGACGGCTTCTAACGCGCTAAGGATGGCTTCATGGGTGACATTATCATAAGCCCCTTTAAGGTCTATAAACAGAACAGCAGAGAGTCATTTACAGGCCTTCTGGTGTTGCACAAGCGTTACCAAGTCAACAACGTTGTCAACTGACGAACGGCCACGCCTGAATCCGGCCATAGCATCTGGATAGATTTCATAGTAGTCTAAGTACCATTCCAGCCGTGGTAAAATCATTCGTTTCATTGTTTTTTCGCCACAGCTGGCGAGAGAGAATGTTCAAGAAGAACCCGGTATCCCTACAACCTTCAAAACAGTGATCAATAGTTTCAGCATGTGGACACAAGCGACTGTTCTGCCCCTTTCTTCTAACCAGCTTTTGGCAGGAAGGGTTGCTTAGTGTAAATGGAAGAAAAAAAGTTTTGATTACTGACAGAATGATCAATCGACAGACACGCTTAATTACATCTAGGTAATAGCATAAGTAATCGGTAGGTAATAGATAATTAGAGACTGTCCATGCCATAACGCGGCTATTTTGCTCAGGTTTGGCGCAGCTGTAAACTTCAAGAATAATTCAGGCTTTTGGTTCGGTCTATACAGTACAATGCCAACTCACTTCGCACATATTCAGTGGAAGCAAGATTTCAAGTACTTAGGTGTACCCCTATCTCAACATTACAATAGTAATCGTTCACTGCTCAGCGAAAGTTGCAGAAGAATAAAGTAAAAATAATGCCACTCTTTCATTATTAGACCACTTCCTGTTCTATTCCTTTTACATTTATGAACGACGTTTTAAAGAAAGTTTGGCGCCAGAAGCACTAATATGGATTTAGAGGCGTTTGAGCAGCGTAATCTTGCCCCATCAATTCGATGTCAGGTTATTTATCACTCTTATCAAGCAAGAGAGTCCTGATTTCACTTTTTGCATTGAGTATTGCTGGTGTGAAGGAGGGTAACGCTGGATAAGAAAAAGTAAGGCTAGGTACGAGTTATAAATTAATTATAAGACAGCGAGAACGGAGGAATACTATATCAAGTTATGGCTAACTAGCTGCACGCTGGGCACCGGTAAGGCTCATCGAGCAAAAGAAAATGAAAGCGCGAACTTTACGAAATGAAATTGAGCGGCTCGGACGCTTCATTTTCGAGAGTGGAAGAAGGCTAGAGAGAACCCGTAAGTTCTTTAACTACTGGCCTATATGTCAGCGAGCGAGGGAACGATACTTCAAATTTCTTTAAGCCCTCTTCTCGTTCGTCTCCATCAAAAGTTCTTGGTTATCAGAGTTACGTTCAAAGGGGTGAGTGAGCTGAAACGAGAGCTTATCTTACTGAAGAAAACAAACACGAGATCGTACTACTAACGAAATAGGTTCGGTTAAGAACGAAATTAGTTGAACGATTCGTCAGAATAAGCAAATTGAGCCTTGTGGAGCGTAATAAGAAAGGGCAAATTCACGCGTCATTTTGTATATCTGTAAGTTATATAGCTAGTGGCCTGTATAGCAGCGTGCTAAGGAATAAGATTTCAAGCTTCTTTAAGTCCTCTTCTCGTCCGTATCCATCAAAAGCTCTTGCTTATCAGAGTTACGTTCAAAGTAGTGAGAACGCCGAAACCAGATTATCCTACTGAAAAAAAAAGCGAGATCGTGTTACTAGCGAGAGAGGTTCAATAAAGAATAAAATCAGTTAGATGATTCATCAGAATAAGCAATCTGAGCCTCGGGGAGTGTAATGAGAAAGAACAAAATCACGCGTCATTGTTGATATCAGGGTGACGTTCAAACTAGTGAGAGCAGCTAAGCTATGGATTGTGTTACTGCAGAAAGTAAGCACAACATTCTGTCGTTATTCAGAGAGATTCAACAGAGACTGTAATTAGTTAAGCCATACATCAGATTAAGCAAACTGAGCCATATGGAATGAAATGCTAAAGAAACAACCCTTACAAAAATTTTTATAGAAAGTGTATACACAGTCTATAGACGTCTATAGACTGTCTATAGACTTTCTATAAAAATATGTAAAGAAAAATTCCTAAGCTGTGAATTTCGTGCTGACATACACGAAAGGATGTTGTTTTCACGTGACACAAATATCCAGAGGCCATCTCTGCTGCAAGGATAATCTGGCGTAACCAAACACAGCCAAACATAGCAAGCCTCGGTGTTTTCGACAAGGATCTTGTCTAAACGTTGCCTCCAGCCTGAGATTCTTTTTGTTAGGCTTGCGTTCATAACTTCAAGCCCTCGTCATCCGGTGGATGTTTATTTTGTTTGAAGTGCCTGTCTGAGACGCACAACAGAACACTAGCAAGCCCTCTACGCATCGACAAAATGGAGCAGGCAGAAGGGTGTGGAGAATATTACCGGTGAACTTTTAGCTCGTACTCATTTCGCGTCGCAAACCACAGATGCAGCTCCGCCACGTCTGAAATGTTTCAAGTGGTTGCCCCAATTGCACTGTGCTCTTGGAAATCACCTATGAAGTAGCCTGACGGTTATCACGAACATTGGACAGAGGCAACAGATTCATCGACTATTTGAGCAGACTAATTGGCCACAGCCAATCCTTAGTACGCGTAGACTGGTCGGTCATAGGTGGATGGGCTAAGGTCTTGGTTGGTTCAGCAGTTATTGATGGGAGCTCGCCACAGAGGAGAGCGGCAGACACTAACGATTTCTAACGGGAAACATGTTTTGCACTTTGGCGAACAAAAAGCGCCACAGCAGCCCGGAAACAAATGACCAAAGCAGATGCTCACTTTTCTTGCAATAAAATTTCTCTTTCCACACAAATTAGTGCGTCAGATACACATACCGCGTAAATCATTCTTGTTCTGAGGTGTGTGCGCGTTAAAAATTTCTTCACGAGCACACAAACCCAAACACGTAAACGTAGTAGCGAAAAACATTGCCTGCAAGGTCTCGGATGCCAGCACTTTGAAGGAACCAAACTATGGAAGCAAAAGAAAAATAAACAGACTAAAAGAGAAGAGACTGACTGAACACTGGCCCTGTCAGAGATCAAGAGTTATTCAGCTCCATATTCTCGCTTACTCCTTTGCGGGGGCGCGTTAACGCATTGAAGGCAGCTGCGCCAACAAACCACAACCATCGCGGAAATTGCAGATATTGTTATGACTGCGATATTCGATGTCAAGCGGTCATTTTAGGCCAAACACACTCTCCTTTTCAGTGGCCGTCTCTCCTAACGAATGTAATGGGACACTTTATGCTCGTTGGGCTACAGCCATAACTCTATCCACTATACTACTGAAAAACTGAGCTGCCCAGAAATGATCGGTTGCTCCAGCATGATAATGAATAGCATATCGTGCTGTTTCTTCTTCACCGTATTGCCCGTCCGGGACCACAAAGCATAGGTGAAGATCCCTCTGCAGAAAGGCGGAATCCATTTGTGTCCCTAGCTTTGTTGCGAAAACAGCCATCAAGCCATCCGCGCTAACAAGATGGCACTATCTCCAATACTCGCATTCAGACATAATCCCGCAAGGGCGTTCTTGCGATCGGTACAAGGCATACGTTTGTCAACGTGCGCAGATCGGTTGAAGCTCTCACTCCGAAAGATTACGAAAACACTTTGACAGATAACAGCTCATGAGCATTGCCTTCCCGCTCAGATGCTTTACTGTGAATGCCGGCACGGTACAGGATGACGATGCAAGTGTTCAACCATCATTGAACTCATAGCTCGTACAAGGCACGTAGTCGGTTGTACTAGTTCGTATATCGTAATTGCGGAAAATAAAGTGCCGCTACAGGAACACAAAAAGCAAAGAGACATATAGAAGTGGGGGGCGCGTACAATGTGAGCTAACGATCATGTCATTTCGTGATAAAGAGTTCTGCAATCGTCTCCATTGTTAAACGCAAGTATTTGCTGTTTGGGTCTAGCTAACGTGGCATACGTAATTGTGTCCGTACATATATATTTCCATGCATAAATCGAAACCCAAATAGGAGGGCTAAATAAGAGCGTTGGTTTGTGTCTTCTTGCTGCGTAGTTCCTTTAGTCCTAGCGCTCCATTGTTTCCAAAACTTCTACGCACAAATTTTGATATCATATTGCCGCAAGCATGGTCGAGCGCGCAGTTCTTGCCATCACTTTGGCTCCGTTGTCATGCCCACCCCGAAATGTAGGTTTAGTAGCATCAACGCAATTTATTTGTGCTGATCGAATTCATATTAATGGCAATGAATGAAATAATAACAAGCTTTGAATTGCGAGCCCACGTTCTATGCAGTATTCTGCATTTCTGTGGTCCTCATGTGCCTCATTCTGGCACTGCGAACACGAGCGGACACGCTATTGTTGGTCACTTTAATGAAACCTCATGCATATTGTGTGACAAATCCTCTATTTAACATGGGCTGTTCTCACAAGCGCAGCTATATATAATACACGGTGGTCGCGACTGCTCTGTGTGCAGCCGGCGGCACTTCGAATTCGGGAACGCATGTGCCCCGAGTTGTATTCGGACCTCCAATAGTCTCGATATCTGTGAGGTTATACAACCTCTTCGCCCCCCCGCCCAAAAAAAAGAAACAATAAACAAATAAAAACAGGTTCATGCAACAGTCTTAAGTTATTTGCAAAGGGGTGAGTTATTTTAACACCATTCTTATCACATTCGTTCACTTGTGTCAGCACACAAAGTTTGCGCCACCATAACGAGCACAGCCGACGAAAGACAATGCTGGTGGGAAAATTAACGTGCTAGCTCGTCACCGAAGATCGTAACAAAGCAATGAGTGTCCCTCAACTGTCATTTATGTTGTCTGTTATGTCAAAGGAAAGTATTTCATTCACGTCCGGCCCTGCTACTAAAGAAACAGACTTGAAACATGTATTCCTCCTTGTTTCCCGCGTCTGTGAGATATTTTTTCAGTAAGTTTCGTGTCCACACCAATCGTCTTCTTCTCACTCGACAAAAAGATAAATATACTGTGCTTATTTGATTCATCAACGGCGCTGGAAAAGATGCTGACGTGACATTTTATACCAGTTACTTTTTTCAGTAATTGCAAGCACAAACGATTTAAACAGAAAGAAAAGATACTTTAAAGCGCCATATGGATGGATGGATGGATGGATGGATGGAATAACTTTAATGAAGCGCCATGTGATCCTAGATAATTTACTATGTTATTTGCTTCTACAAACCACTCTTTATTTCGTCACCGAGGGATTGAGTTCGTCATCATGTCACGATACACTTGTTGTCTTCGTATTTGTGAACGCTAACGAACGCTCCGCGGCTGCCACACACGAACAGGCCAGAAGAAGCATGTGCCGCCATATACGTGCATACTTATAGACTTATTGTTACAAGACCAACCAGCACGCCTAGGCTTATAGCTACGAGACGTGAGCAATTTTTTTTGTCTTAGCGTCACCATAATGTCGATGACGCCAGGTGCGACGCTCCAAGATAACTTTTCAACCTACGTGTGGTAATTTCATACGCGAAAAGAGTGTGAGCCAGGTTTTACAATTTAGGAAATATTTGTCCCTACTTCTTTGTTGCCTCAAACTAAAATATGGTTAATGAAAGAAGCCCATGTCAACCAAAGTCGACGCGAGAAAAGGCAAGGTCAACGTAATGGTTTATGTTTTGATATATACTAAAATTTCCGAATTAAAGAGGAAGCAATGTTCCATACTTGCGCGATGTTGCATTATTTGCAATACTTTCGTCGTTCTAGTGTCAGGACATACATCTTTTCAGGACCTACTATTTCTTTCATTCATGCAGATTCTTCTTTTTTGCATTCGCCTTTTTCTTATGCGCATGTACGTTGTCTTCTTTCGTGTCGACTTTGGTTCATACGCCTTTATTGACTGACGAAGACAACATGTGGGCCGTTCACGGAGATGGTGCAGTCCAAAGTGCAATGTTGTTATTTTTAAAATAAAGGTGCTCATTACGGACCCGTACAATTAGCATTCCCTACTTTGCTACAAGGTGTCGCGTTTTGTCTTGTTGAGAGATATATTTTGATACCTTTTGCGACTTGCCACGGCATTCCAATGTTACGAAATCGCCCCTTTCGTTAAGTGTTTGCATACATAGACACCCATATCCCAGAAACGCCGATCCCGTACGAAGTCAGCAAATACGACTATGCAAATAAAACCTACGGTAGTGGACGGTTTGAAAATAATATAGGCCACCTTGGATACTTTAAAAACGTCCTGCACCACACCTCGGTCTTGGTGAAAAAACGCAATCTGCGGATAGCATACGCGGCTGTCAAAATCTCAGAAAAATTTTGCAGTCGTGTTAGGCGCGTAAAGCTCACAAGTGGAGTGTGAAAGCAGATATTTCTTAAACACTCTCTTTTCGAACGAGGCCGTCTCCTCAGCCAATTAAATGATGTCGATGGCTTGCATATATGTCGTCATGTGCAAGATTCCCATAGACGGCTGTTATGCGCTGATAAATGGCATGTATAAAGAAGGGAGTATGGATCAGTCGGGTTCTTCCTATCGTTAACGTGTTTATTTTTATGCTGCTTGTTAAACAGGCAAGAAAAAAGCCGAAATGTGCTTTCAAATTCCGATAAGCATTAAGTACTCCACGAAGAAGCGGCCTGTCGTCTGCTCACTTTTAGCCGCGGCCACCCATCTTATCCGTGGCGTTGCCATTCCGTCTCACTGATTTCAATTAGTATTGAATGCTCAACGAGCCTTGAACCACGTGAAATGTGAGAATAGACCACATGTCGCTTGCCAAGGGGCACTCACTCCTGGCCGCTTCTGGCTAGGCGCATCGGCAGACATCGCTTCGTATTAAGCTATTGACAGCGTTTCAAAATGCGTAACGTGGATTTGGCTACTATCCGTCGGCCAAGCTGGTGCAGGACAAAGCCGGCGCGCAACCCGTAGCACGGCCAGACTGGAGCACGTGAGCGCGAGCGCGCACTGTCGTACACACAGCAAACGCCAAGCATACGCATTACACTTGCATGTAGCTGCACTCTGCTAGGTAGCGTAGATACCACAGCCGCCGCGTGGTGCAGTGACGACCCCGCTCTCGCAGCACACGGCGGCTCGGTGAGAACAACCTCGTTTGGGGAGACATTGGCAGTACGGTTGTATTCAGGGGCGTGAGGTTCAGTATGGTTGCAGAGATGTCGGTGCCAGATTGTCGTGTGTGGTGCCGAGTAATGGTGGAGCACGCGTTGTTTCGTCCGCTTCGTTGCCACCTGCATACGCGTGGTTTGGTGTCACGTGTGGTTGTTGATCGCGTGCACCGAGACCTCGTGAGGACGCAAAGTGAAGACAACGTGCAGGAGCTGTAGCCAAGTCTGCAGGAAGAGCTGACGACGCCCGTCTGGACATCGAACCGCGTTGAGTGGTCGGCGCAAGAAAACGTACGTGCGAAGCGGCATGAAGGATGTCCACCTCTGGGGTAGGCATGACCTGTGCTGGCGGTGCCACGTCCGGGAGAGAAGGCGTGTTTTCTTGAGGCGTTGCCTTCGGGGTGGCAGGATAGCTTGGCTGTCTAAGACAGGTCAGATTGCAGCAATTCCCACCGGCAGCTACATGAGGTGGTCTCGGTGAACGCGCACGACCTCGTGCAGGATTTACGGCACTCGTTTACGGTGTCGCGATGCGCTGCGATCGCCCCGCTCACCAATGGCTAGTTGTGCGTCGACTGCATGATCAGACTTGGGACATCGGGTCCATAGCGCATGCTCCTACAGTAGACGAGTGGGTGCCTCGGAGAAAGCAGCAGGTCTAGGAGGGTGTCGTTGGGGGTTCGGTGCAGCGAGACACGTCTGTTTAAGCCGTGTCGTGTTTCAGTCGGCGTCGGTAAGGGCAGATCAATGACGGCGTGTAGCGATAGTACATACCCGAGAGCCTCATACATCAAGCTTTGTGGGGTGATGAGATTCAGAGCCATGGCAGCCTCCAACCTAAGGAACTAGCCAAAGACATCGTCAGGCTTGAACCGGGGTAGGGGCGGTTTGAACCGTGGCGTCGGCCAGAATGTCATTGCCGCGTCATCAGCAAGAAGACAAATGACGTCCAGTGGTCACCAGTTGTAGGAGGCAGGTTTATGCGGGCCGTCAGCTTTTTATTGTGAGAGGCGATTAACAGCGGCGACTGGCCAGCGGAACAACCTACTGTCATTCGGCAGCCGGGTAACCTTGAGCGTTCTTTTCTTGTATTGTATCTCAAGTTGTGGCTCATACCCACTACGGGCAATTGGCCCAGCAGCGTTCTTTTTACATACAGATGTAGATGTAGAACCCCCCTAGACGTTTGTGGCACATACCCACTCTGGGTGATCGGCCAAGAACTGGGTAGTGCCATATAAGTACAAGAAAAAAAAGAACAATAAAATTGGCTTGCGCCAGGCTGATCATCCTCGTCCTTTGTGGCCATCACGAGCGTCCGATACTTACGTCGCTATAAAGTTAACGCAATCAACTCATGACGCAAATGTTTGCGCAGAAATCGCGCAAGCGCAATGCCATATAAAGAAAACTTACCGCTAATGACGGATGCGCAGAGCAATGTTTACGCAAATGTAGCGCAATCACGGGAGTGCAACTTAATGGCACAACTGCTTCGATGGGGCGATGGCGTCCGTACGAACACGTTACGAATGCCTATTAATTTGATTAGCTGCAACACACGTGTAGGTTATTTTGCCCGGCGCATCGCTTCCTCGGCTCATTTCGGATTCATTCCCGAGCCGCTGGTGATTGGTTTATATCAAAAACACCTACGAATTATGGTCGACAAACGATTTCTTATCGACCGCCCTTACTATTAAATTCATGCAATGACTTTGCCCTATAGAAAAGTGATTTTTGTTTGCTTTCCCGTGTAAATCAACGCTATAGAGCAAGTTGTAAGATATCATTTTTTGTCGCTGCATAAATGGCTACGTTGCAGTTATTATCTATGCTCGTATAAGCCAAGTGGCGCATACCCACACTTGGGGATTAGCCTGGAATGGGCACATTGCCAGTTGTACACAATGTTACGCTTTTGGCCGAATAAGGCTGCAAGTTGGGTCAAGAGACACTCCGAGACCATGAAAAAGCATTTATTGTGGCCTAGTGGCCGACCAGAAAGAACAACGAAAAGCGAACACGCCGGCACCGACAACGTCGCGGCTTTTAACAACAAGCCGGTCCAATAAGCATCTGAAGAGTTAGCTTCCTTTCAGCAGTGCACGCGACGCTATGGATTCTCAGTTCAGCGTTGGTTTGATTCGTAGTGACGTCACAAGCTCGGCGGCCATCGTTACGCTTGGGTCAAAAGCGCAACAAGAGTTAGTGGTCCAATATGTCTACTAAACAGGCAGCAGCCGTCAGCACTGGCACGGGAAGAGGCGAATAGGTGGATTCCTCTAGTGCTCGAATAAGTCTAATTACACATAATATGGGGCAATCGCAACAACGGTGGTAATAAAAGGAAGAACTAAATAGACGTCACCAACTGTGTGTACAGCGATGTAGTGTAAGAATAAAGAATGCCTTGGCAGCATGAAGTAAGACTCTACGTATGCTCCTTGACCCGTCTTCAAACTTTGTGGATTGCCTGCAGTGAATGTTATCCGGGCACTTAAACACTCGTGTTGTCGGAGATGCGCTTCATTATGGGCTTAAACAACGTACGCAAGGACCGCAAGCAGAGTGAGCACCGCATCGAAGCACGCTGTCGGGTTCACGTCCATGCGAGAACGTTGGGAACATTGTGTCTGCAAGCTGCAACGCCACCCGCCATGGTAGCGTAGTGGCTATGGCGTTGAGCACGCGAGATTGAATCATGCAAGCGTGAGCTTTACCAAATCAGTTCTGCGTCTGCGGAAGCCCGATAGCTGGAATAATGTAGATGAAAGAAAAAAAAATATCAGCCATCCGAATTGTAGCACGAAGCTACAAAGGAAGCACATACGTGTTTCTCAAAAAGAAATCGTCGCACTTGAAGGGAAGTTCGCCCTGGTCCTGGATTTGGCGCATAGGGAACATATCACCATCGCAATGTCGATCACCATTAACAACGCCGGGAGAGCTATAAGACAACCAGAAAAACAAAAGGTTCGGTCGAGTAGAACTATATGCATGAGAGAGCGAAAAATCTGTGTGCAATGTAAAGTCAACCATAGAGAACGTTCGACGCGCATAACTGTTTTACTGCGCTAGAGCTCGGACTTCCAATTCAGCTTAAAGCCGGTGTGAGTCTGTCCGTGCGCTGAGCGACCATGAAGAGCCAACAGCAGCGCCGCGCGGTGGAGAGGAGGCAAGGAGTGGGTACGTCACGCGTTGGAGGAGAGTAACCGCCTGCGGCCGATGACGTGCTCTCGCCTCGCCCGGCCCAGACAATCAGAGCGCGCGCGCCACGACAGCTCCAGCCAATTGGAAGCCGCGTTCGGCCCCAGTTGCGGCCGGTGGGGAAAAGCGCCACAATCGGTTCCCTTCGTCTCACAGATATAGTTTAGCAGTACGTCAGAACAAGGCGTGCCGAGCTTCTTAGGAGAATGGCCATAGATGAGGTGGCGGGTCCATCAAGGTTTGCCCACGCGGAGCGCCGGGCTCAACGGAACGCACAACTACGGCTGAAACGACGACGTCAGTCACGCTGACGTTGTCGTTTCAGGCGTAGTTGTGCATCGAAGGGGAAGGGGAGAGGGTGTAGAAGTTTGACAAGAAATGTCTCCGTAAAAATATATGAAGTGTTGTCTCCTTGATATACGTACACCATGTTACATTCGTAAAGATATGCCGAGATATAAATTTGTCTGTGGTTTTCTGCACCCCTCAAAGTTCGTTACTCGGGTACAGCTTAGCCATGCCGAAGCACATTTTATAAGAGTGAAAGAAAATCAATTCCACAATTTTATGCCTAAGTACTATGGTTGATTCAAAGACGGCGAGAGCCTTCCTGTTTGCCTTGCCTTCTACTCACATTATACCAAGTTTATTTATTGTTCATAGACTTTTCCCAAAATTTTATGTCGCACATAGCGCAAGTCTGCTTAATGAGCTAAATTACACAAGAGGCGAAGCTTACTAGTATAACTACAAATTAAAGCTTGAAAAAATAACAGTTCACGAAGAAACGTTCAAGCTAATTACTTTAGAAAATTATAATAAAAATGATAACTTAAAGTCAGTGATTTCTCAAAGCACCTTCAATTGGAATGAATTTTACAGCTGGCACAAAACATGCGGTAAAATGCGCTGTTATACTTACTGTTCTTACAAAAAGCCAGTTTGCGCACTGGAGCATCGAAATAATTGAAATGATAATGTATTTCATTAAATATTTTGGTAACGCATGTTTCTAAACAGCAGTCGGCCTCTGCATTAGTTGAAAGTGCATTTGACTTGCAAACTGGCCGGCTATAGTTAATAATTGCAACACGCTTCATAAAGCAATTATTTAAAATTACTTAGCAATGGGCATTAACGAGAAGAAAGGAAACCGAGGGCCCGATTTTGATTCGTTCAATCATAAGAAGCCTACAAACGCACACACCATGGACAGCATGAAGAAAGGTAAATGTACTTGACATTTTAATTTAAGAAATGATGAAATAAGGGAAATAAAAGTAGACGAAAAAGCAACGGGCCGTAGGTGGAGCACGAATCCAAGTCTTAGCATTACGCGTACCATGCTATTACCAATTGACTTACCGCGGCGCGTTTTTCCCAACCACTTTCTGGGATAGTTATGTTTATCTGCTAGAACCGAACCTGGGAATGCTAGTCAGCTCCATACCTCACGGCCTTGACGGCGGTTGTGGAACATCCTTTTTTTGTCGTAGCGGTCACGTGTACGTGATCCTTTTGGGTGAAGGCAAGTGGCTATTAAACCCATACATGCTACCTGAAGGTGTCAATGCTGCCGGATTCGAGGCTTCACTATCTAATGAAGAAGAAACCAAGCGTCTGATTTTTATTAGTCTTCATAAGAAGCCAACACACAAAGACCCCAAGGAATGCATCCCAGAAATTACATGCACTTATTAATTTATTTAATAAAACTATGAAAAAATGGAAATCAATATGGATGAAAAAGCAACTGCCCGCTGGTGCAGCACTAATCCGCGTCTTCTGCATTACGCGCCCAATAGTCGTACGAACTGAACCTCCGCCGTGCCGTCTTCCCATCCATTGGGTTATTTGTGTTTATCTACCCCAACTAACCGTGGGAGTGTTAGCCAGCGCGAAGCCTCACGGCCTTGACGGCGGATGTGGAATGACTTTTCTTGTCGCAGGCGTCAGGTGTGCGTGATTTTTTGGGGCAAGGTAACTGGTTAATAAGATCACACATGCTACCTAAAGGATTCGAGGCCGCCCGATTTGAGCTGCCGGATTCGAGGCCTAACTATGTAATGAATATGGAGGAAACCGAGGGCTCTATTTGTAGAAATCATAAGAAGTCAACAGGGACACCTAGGACAGCATAGAGAAAATAGATGTACTTACTAATCCGGCAGCATTTTATTTATTTATTTATTTATTTATTTATTTATTTATTTATTTATTTATTGCAAACTGATAGCCTTATATATAAGGCTGTAGCAGGGTCGGGACACAAATACAACTGTGAAAGTGGTATCAAGCATGGTTAACAGTTTCTGTTAATAGCAATTCCAAATATTGTGGACAAAGAATATAGTGCAATACAGACACTTTCCTGCAAGTGATGTCAATGTATGCAATTCGTATACACAAAGGTATTAATAGCACTATAAACATATTTAAAAGAAAGAAAACTTGCCACGAAATATTACTGAAATAAAAAAAACACCAATAGATATACCTAATTTTTCAAGCTAAGGCAGTAGAGAAATATAATTGGTTAGTCTTGAGAGTAACATTTCAGTTGAACTACTACCAACGACGTGTTCAGGTAGTGCATTTCATTCTGTTATTGTCCGTGGGAAAAATGAGAACCTAAATGCATTATTGCGGAATCTACACTTTTTCAAGTGTCTACTATGTTTTGTTCTAATGGGCTTGGTGTCTGAGAACGATAGGAGTCGTCGGCTATTTCGGTTTACTTCATTATTTAAGAGCTGGAATACGAACTTGAGACGTAGAAGATTTGCACGTTTCTTTATTGTGAAAAGACCTGCTCTCGCAAGGAGTACAGAAGGCGAATCACGGCGTCGATATTTGTTGTACACAAATCTAATTGCTTTCCTTTGTACTGCTTCTAATTTATCTATACATCTTTTCGTGTGCGGAAATCAACCTATAATACCACATTCAAGAATTGAGCGAACTAATGGCGTATATGCTAATAGTTTTGTGCTTGGTGAAGCAGTCCGAAGTGACCGTCTTAGCGAGCAAAGAGTGGAAAAGGCCTTACCTGAAATATATGAGACTTGTTTATCCCATTTTAAGTCTGTGGAAATAATTACCCCGAGGTACTTGTAATGGTCAGCGACTTTTAACAGTACTTGATCTATTACATAGGGGAACGTCAGAGGCTTCTTTTTTCTTGATATTGTCATACAGACAAATTTATCTAGATTAATATTCATCTGCCATGATCGGCACCAGTTCGTAACGTTTCTAAGTGCATTATTCAGAATAACTTGGTCTGTAATATTGTTGATTTCTTTATATATTGTACAATCATCTGCGAACATGCGGACTGTCACGTCCGAGTTCTCAGCTAATTCATTAATAAAAATGAAGAATAGAGTAGGTGCTAATACTGTGCATTGCGGCACTCCAGATTGAGCAGGTGAGCGTTCGGATGAGTAGCCGTTGCAGTGAGTATGCTGGGTTCTGACTGAAAGGTAATTTTTAATCCATTTTGTGACCTTGCAATTACCAAATAAGTTATCAAGATCCCAGAATAACTTAGTGTGCAATACCCTGTCAAAGGCTTTTGATAGATCAAGAAAGCTAACGTCAGTTTCGCCGCGGTTATTGATGGAGGTTGCGAGGTCATGGATAGTTTTTACTAGTTGCGTTGTCGTCTACCGGTCCTTTCTAAACCCATGTTGATTTTGACATAGTTTGTTGTCGTTGACGAACCGCATAATGTGTTTAAGTAATATATGTTCAAATATTTTGCGAACAGTACAGGTTAAAGAAATCGCCCGGTAGTTAGAGAGATTTGTGACATGTCCAGATTTATGGATCGGCATAATCTTAACAGTTTTCCATTCAAGTGGTAATGCACCAGTGTTTATTGATTTTTGATAAATAAGTGAGATGTATTTGGCCATCCACTCGGCGTATCTTTTCAGGAAGGTATTTGGAATGTCGTCAGGTTCACTGGATTTTTCTCATCAATGTTAAGAAGCAGTGAAAAGATACCTGGTTCCATAATAATTATCTCATCCATTGGTTCCCTTCTAGTCCCTTCACCAATTCCTATTGGTGGCAAAACGCCATTATCAGTGGTAAAACAGAGTTAAAGTAGTCATTAAACATTTTCACCTTCTTTGAAGCTACAGTATGTGGTAGGTTGTTTTCTTTATGAGTTCGGGAGTTCAAATATCGCCAGAATTTATGGGGAGCCATTTTTATAAACTTATTTAAAGTAACACTAAGGTATATCTTTAGCTGCTCTTATATTTGTTTTTAGAGAATCGGAGAGCTTGCGGATTAGTTCAGTTAAGTGAGATTCGTCAGACCTATTTTTAGCTTTTCTTAGCCTTCTAATCCTACGTTTCATGTGTATTATATCAGTGGTTGTCCACGGGTTCTTTTTATTCAGTCTCTTTTTTTATTACGGGTACAGATGATGCCAAACAGTCTTGAACAGTGTTCTTAAAAAATTATCGTGAACCATCATAAACCGAAGTTGAATGCTACCTCTAGCATTGTTTCTGCAGAGGCTACTTCTGTACTTCTTGATCAAAAATAACGTACAGCGCAAAGGACCAGGACAGCGATAGACGACATACACAGCGCGTATGTCGTCTATCGACATACGCGCTGTGTATGTCGTCTATCGCTGTCCTGGTCCTTTGCGCTGTACGTTATTTTTGATCATGAATTACCAACTAGCCCAAGCAACCACCCTAGTTCTGTACTTCTGTGTGCCCACTGCAATTTGAATTCCAGTCTATGTCAGGAAGATTTTAATCTCCAGTAAGAATGATTTGTTTTGCGTTTTTAAGATGAATTTGCATATATTCGGTCAAAGCTTGTAACCCATCTACTCCTGAGTTAGGTGCGCGATACAGTGTTGCAACAGTAGCAGATAAGTTCGCCTTTTTAATCTCACACCAAAGTGCCTCGGCGCCGTCGATTTATGGTAAGGGTGTCACCTGAACGTCGTCCTTCACTAAAATTGCAACTCCGCCGCCCCGTGTACTTCTGTCGCTGTGTAGCCCGGTGGAAAGATATCGCTGTTTGATATAAGTGGGGAGAGCCATGTTTCCGTGATAGTGACGACATCAGGACTATGCTCAAGAAGGAATGCTTCCAGTTCGACCACCATGTGTACGACACTTCTGGCATTGATATTAATGACGGTAAAGTTTTCATATGTCTGGTAGGGCGAGTGGTTACGTGCGTTGCTTAGTTTTTCGGGACTGCTACTCTGGTGTTCGTCTCCTCATCCAAAGTGAATAAATGATCCTTGATTTTAATTTTGTAAAAGTGGAGCGTAACCTTATCTTGTCTATCTCTGTTTGTCTTGCTGCTAGCCCTGAGATTTCTTCTTATGTTCCGCACTCTCGTTTAAAAGTCTTTGCCGATAGATACCTTGTTTCGAACAATTTCTGAGTATTTTGGATTTCTTCTGAAGTCAACAAGCTTCAATACTACTGATCTTATTTTGTTTGGCTTTCTTGCACCGAGGCGATGAATTCTTTCGATGCCCGATATTGTCGACCCGAGGGTGTCTCTGAGAAGTTTGCCGGTAATTTCCGCCTCGATAGTAGCCGTAGTCTCACTTCCGGTGTCGCTAATGCCAAATACTATTAAATTAGACCGCCTGCTTCTGTTCTCAAGTTCATCGATTTGTCTAGCCATGCGATTGACACTGTGTTCCAGTAACGATACCTTTTCTTCAGTAGAAGTTATCCTATCTTCTAGAAGTGCAAGCTTGTCGAGCTTGGCATGCATACCTGTTATGGATTCATTGGTTCTCTTGTTTTCTTCTTTGAAAGTATTTAGATCAGAGGCAACATTTCGAATCCCTGCCAAAGTCGCCTGCGTGTCAGGTCCAAGCTTTCTCTCGATATCGCCATCCACTAACAATGGCAGTTTTAAACATGCGAAACAAAGGCTAACTATAAAACACATTGGCCTAGGGAACGGCAGCACCAGAAGAAACGGGTCATTACTGTGATAGCATTTTCCAAAATATTTTCTCACCTGAAGAAGAAAAACGAAGGGGTTTGAGTACCCCATGTTCGTTGCGGTGCCGCCGTACCCAATGCCGGAATCCTGTAAGCTGTTCTCTTTATAAGCGTATGTCGTCGATGACGTCATGTAGCCCGGTATCACGGTATAACAGCTGTCCAGTTGATATGCCCTTGTGTCGGCAAACAGATCCGCCCATGGAACGTCGCAGAATTCCGTGCCTGTACTTCCATCGATGGTTTGTACGGGAAGTTGCGAAACGTGCTGCTTACTCTGGGTCGCCAGTAGGATTCCCGGTATTGCCTGAAGAAGAAAAACGAAGGGGTTCGAGGACCACATGTTTGTTGCGGTGCCGCCGTGCCCAATCAAGCATTGAGGCAACAAAATTGTAAATCTCCTATCACCTGAAGGCATAACATAAAGCTACAAAGAAATGCATGCCGATTCCTCTGAAATAATCTAGCCTAGTTGAAAGTCTTGAATGTGTCGGCAGATAGCACCAACAACGTCGCCTTTCCGGGGTTGAGTTTCGTTAAAAGCGAGCTAACCACAAGCCTTGCAGATGACGGTGGGGCCAAGATAGTGAATTGTCAAGTGCTATCTCGTAATCTCTGCAAGATAATTCACGTTGCTGTGCGATCTAATGGGATGCTGAGTCGCAATAGAAAGGTACATCAACCATGGCCTCGCCGACAGCATTATTCATTTTAGTAGCCGATGAGCGCCCCTCAGCTTTGACGAGCGAGGGTGAACGCGATGTCGCTACGTAAAAATCAGAGCTGTTGGGTCACGTCATCATCACTGGCGCATGAAACTGTAACATAAAGATATCCTTGAGATGCTTATATACGCAGCCACCCACCCTTCTGCTTACGCTTAAGAGTGGCGACCACATACAACAGAGGACAAGTGGAGCATGTCGCGGAGCATGTTTAATGAAATTGATCGAACCCACAGGCCCAGTTTTTTTAGGAATAAAGCGAAGGAACACGAAAGACAACCTGTCAAGGCGGCTCCTATATTGAAGAAGACCCAAAGTATTCGCCACTGACGAAGATCGACGATCCTTTCAATCAACTTCCGGCGTTTAGAACCGAAGAAGGGAATATTAAACGCTCACAAGACATAAGAAGCCACTTATCGCGAGTTTGAAGTTAGCGGAAACGTATTGTCTTTTTCCGAAACGTTTCCTTTATCGGAAAAGGCACGCCGACAACATTAGGGCATATAGAATAAACTGCAGTGGCAGCGTGAATTGTGCAGAAAAAGAGAAAGATACAAGCGAATTTAAAGACAGGTAAACAAACGGAAAAGTAATATTGCCATACAATTGGTGGTCTCATTGCCAAAAAGCGAAAGGATTCACCAGCGCCACCCTATAGTGGCTGACTCGAGGTGGCTCCGAGATGGCATCGGCGAAGATAAATAGCTTGCTGACTGATTCTATAAGCTCCTAGGTCAACGGAAACTTCTTTATTCAGAAAGCATCGTTGTGCATCTCTTCCTTTATGTCAACCGAAGAAGGACGAGCCCATCAGTCTCTCATTCTTTTGCATTAGGATAGGATAGGAATAACTTGTGCTTTTCGTGCTCACCCAGGGCCTGCTGGGTGCCGCGTAGTTGAGTGTCCTTGTGTGTAGAGTGCACTGCACATTGAAGTTGTTTTCTTGTAAATTACGTCGTTTTGAAGTTCGCATCTGTTTTCCTTGTATAGATGTGCCCTTTCTTAGGAAGTGTTGAGATAAGAAAGTACCACAATCAGCATCGCCCTTACAAAATTTTTTATAGGAAGTCTACAGACATTTGTCTATGTAATCTATATACTGCCTATAGAAATTTGTTTAGACTAGTCTATAGACAGTCTATAGACTTATGGCCATACATTTTTATTGACTAGTCTATAAAAAGTCTGAGTCCATAGATATTCTATAGACTGTCTATAGACAGTCTAACTTATGGCTATACACTTTTTGTAGACTAGTCTGTAAAAAGTCTGAGTCTATAGACTGTCTATAGATTAATGGACATTCGTTTGTAGACAATTGTCTGCAGCATGTCTATAGACAAGCGTATAGGCTTATAGTTAGAACTTGTAGGCTGAAGTCTATAGAATGTCTATAGACAAATATCTATAGACTATCTACAGACTATTCCTATAGATCTGTCTATAGATTTATGGCCATACACTTTTTATAGACTAGTCTATAAAAAGTCTCAGTCTATAGACTGTCTATAGACACAGACATTTTATGGACAAGTCTAAAAAGAGTGTATAAGGCCATAACTCCATAGCTATCGGCTATCTACAAGTTAGTTCACATTTTCGTTTACATGTGGCAGGAAAAAATTTCGAATGTATTTATGCATTTGCACCTGTTGCTTTTCATCTGCACTTATGCATTAACGTTAGTAGAATAATAATGCTCCTGAACCAGCTGTACTTTCATATATGTTGCATAAGCAGAAATAATTTAGTGCTGATTCATGCAGTGCAAAAAACAAGGCAAATGCACCGGCAATGAATTAACTGTTTTTATTGCACAATATAGTAGATGAATTCCATAAAATGCATGTCATGCTATTATGGAGACAGACTAAATATTTACACTTGGCAAGCATGGTCGCCAGGCTGGCCTTGACCTTTGTGTGATTAGTCTGAAAGGTGCCGCAGGTGTATGCTGCAAATACGTAGATGCAGCAATATGAGGCAAAAATAACAAGTGTGTATTCTTTGTATGGTCATTAAGCAGCTTAATATATTTGCTCAAACCATCTAAGTGAATACTTAATGCGGTTTAACTATGACTAAGGGCTGCTTGTCAATACAAATCAGTATCTTTATGCAATGTTTTATTTTATGGTATGGCAAACAATTAAAGTCACAACTGCTGCTCGTGCTAGCAACAGTATGTTCCCTTTTATGACAAGTTCATATATGATGCATTAATGTACTTCTCCGAAATGATCTCTATATTTATTGCTGAAACGTTACCCAGTTGGACTTTCTGTAGATTTTTTGGCTAGTAGTTAAGTATGCCCGTGCAGAGGTATATGCTCAGAAGACATGACTGGAGTATTCCCAGTATCATGCCAAAGATTCTAACTAATATTGCTTAATACACATTTAAATGTCTTTATCGTACTCTTAAATGAATGGGTCATTGGCCATAACTTCAACAGAAGGCAGATGTATTGGTTGTATTGATATGGTCACTCAGTTTCTCACAGGTGATGAGGCCTCTTGGGGATGCTTACAGGTTTCCAAGTTAGGTATACCACATGAGCACCCGAAATACCTCACGAGCACTTTGTGTCATGGCACGGCAGGTATGCACCTCCTAGGAAACAGAACTGATAGTATAGTTCGAATGAATTCTATCACAGTAAATTATTTAAGGTGCTTTCAAAGATGAAAATTTTTTCTAGGGTTACGAGGTTCAGGACTTTTAGTTAACGCAAAAAAAAACAAATTGAGTAAGAAATACCTTGTCAGTATGCTTGACTTCCTTTTTTTCCCATAAATGTAACCAAGTTCCCTCAACCTTTTACGAGGTGAAACGTTTTAAAAATATATTTAACAGGGATTCTCTGGAAACCTTGTATGACATACAGGGCAGCATACCTATGTGGCCATGTTAAAATTTCCCGATTTCCCCGCTGTTTTTATGAAACTTTTCTGGCAATCTATGACACCCACAGCTTAAGTGCAATAAAAAAGAATATTGTGGTTGAATGCTTGCCGAGTACTGCCAGTCCACAATATTCAGATAAAACGAATAACACGTCAGTCACTTCACCTGGAGTATTAGATTCAACCGACTTGAATCCCTTGTTTAATAAAGCCGACAAGGGCTTGGGCAAGTTCTTAATTGATGGCCACACGAGTACAGCACGGAAGCCAAGGACACGAAGACACACACGTAAAGGAAATGCAAGTGTGAGCGAAAACTATTGAATGAGTTATCTTAACGGTTCAATAGTAGTTTTCTATATCATTTGCTCTCATCACTTATGCCTCTAGTTAACTTTGTTTACCTTTGACTAAAGACTACATGGCAATATGAATCAGTACCATTATGATTTTTTGTTATATTACCGTATGATAAGCAGTTAGACAACCGTAATGATCACCGGTGCCAGCAATGGTACGTTTCGTTTCAAGACAGGTTCATGTGACACACATTGTACTTAGAAAAATAAAAGAAATGCGAGAATCCCAAACTATTCCTATAATAGTAATTATTGAAACAAAGATACCCGGCTGGACTGTGCACATTTTTCAGGTGTTAATGCAATATGACCGTCCCGAACGAACATGCTCAGCGCACTGACTTAAGTTTTGAACAATCACGTTAAGAATTGCAATTTATTTTTGCTTCGAACAGTCTGCAATGTCTCTTTCCTCATACTTCGAGATGAATACATTTGCCACACTTTCAGTAGATTGCACATGAATGGGAGCGTATTATTCAGGTTACTTAACAACTAAAACATGTTGTGATCTCTTAGGTGTGTTGATAAGGATAGAACAAATGCAATGTCCATTAAATTATTTGAATAATATGTGCGTTATCTACTATGAAAAGACCACCAGATGGATAGTCTGGCTCGTTTTTCTTTTGTACAGCATATATAGTATACAGTCTGTCCAAGACGATGGTACTACATGCAACAGTAATGAAAACTGTTACACTTATTAAGCACGACAAGGGCTTCATACTATGCATGACTGGCACAATGCGAATCTGCGCCAGCAGCTGCCTAGTGATTAACAGCACGTAAATTGAATAACGCCGTAGCATTAAAAGACGCTTAACGCTTTTTATATAGCCCGAAAGACAACTTCTGCTGCCAAACTGTTTATCAAAGAGACAAAAAACAAATCTTCCAACTACCCTTAAACACAATGCCTTCAGTTTGAAACGTGTAAAGGCGTTCCCAGAGCGACAAATTTATTTTTCTCAAATTTTTCCGGCTATGTTGCGAAGCTGCGAGTGACAGCTTATCGCAGGTTTCATGCTCCAAAAGCGTTTTTGGTTGCATATAAATAGATTGGGTGAACCTAGATATTTCTGCTAGATATTTCTTCAAGTCTCGTGTTTTGTTTGCGGTAACCTCCCAAAATTATTTAGATTGGTTGCCAGGAACCTTAAAAATACTGCTACTATTAAACTATACGAAAACGGCAGCGCACACACTGCTGATGCATGCCCCGCAAACACGGCATTTCACCCGAGTACGCTAGCAGTATTCAACTATACGTGTCTGTTTGAAAATTCTTCATGCTAACAGAATTTCGATATATATACGTAAAGTGTGTAACGAGAATTTCACTACACATGCGGCGCAGCATTCATCGCGGCCGGATCGAGCGCCACGACATGAGATCTACCACACTGGCTGCCCAACAAACACAATCCGCTTAGTGGTAGCTCAGTATCAAGTTAAAACATGGTGTACTTCCTTTTTTATGCATCTAAACTACAACGCTAAAATCAACAAGCCCGAGCGATCGCTCGCCGTAAAACATTCCGTATAGTAGAAGCGAGAACAACAGCGCCTTATCAAATCATGTCAACGACAAACCGACACTATTACCGAGTCGCCTGCGCTACATGCAGCCGGTTCGCGCTACGAAATGCGCTCACATAATCATGAGCTATTGACGCAAAACATCTTTGCTAAAGCTTACCGTTCAGTGTAGTTGACGTGTGATGCCACAAAGACACGCATACACAGACACCAACGTTCAGGCAGACACCGCACACCGCTACAAGCCTTTACTTGCCTGACGCACTCGAGAATTCAAATTGACGAGGACGGACCGCGCACCACCGCGCATGCTCAAGAGCTCCGCGCATGCGCAGGAGCTCTGCGCGCCGGGATTGCGCACTCCGAGGCGTGTTAGCGCCTTTTCCTTTTTCTTTTTTTTTCTCTTTCTCCCTCTCTGTGCGCGCCATGCGCGGTGAACGGGTTGCTTTTCTTTTCCATTTTTCATCTTTTTTCATGTACGAAGGAAATGCGCTGGCAGGATGTATTACAAACGCTGTGGGCTATCGTGTGGATGGATGAATGCTCTGTTTGTAAAAGCTGCTACAGAGCCCTTCAGACGCTTCAGTCGCATTATCGCCAGCGACGATGAGTAATACAGCGCATTTGTAGCAAATCTTCCAGCGTACCGCCAAATGTTATGCCCGCACGTATGTTAGTGCTAATTTTCGGTTACGATGATAGGTCAAAGCAATCAGTACAACATTGAGGTACTCATATGCGTGACTGCGCAGGAATACCGTCGGCGAAATACTGGGTGGCACATGACGTACAAGATAATATCGATTGCAGCATGGCGAAACTGATTTGGCATGCTATGTCAATTCTGTGCGAGAACATACACATCAAGACATGGCAGAAAGGCACGACATTTATCCTACGCTCTCATTGACACCGAATGACAAAGTATTAAATTTATGGATGAGAAAAGGTTCTCCTCCTTCTCGATCATGGTGCGATTTGAAACCTGATTGTATTATGGTTACACTGATATTGTCAAACGTATGACCTGGCAGTCGAACATGTTTAGATAATGGAAGGTGTGGCAAGCTGTTAACGTGTGCTTTGTGGTTATTGAATCTGACACGAAAAGATGTTTCGGTCTGACCGATATACTGCATATGAAACACAGAACATTCAAGGAGATAGATGACGTTAGTGCTGTCGCAAGTGAAGTCGCCGTTGATTTTAACAGAAAAATTGGATGCTGTTCTTCTAGCTGTCTTTGATGTGGTCATGTGTGTACAAACTTTAGAACGGGGCTTATTGCAGGGATGACAACCAGAAGGAACAATAGCTTTAGTCTTGGAAGAGGTTACTAGGTCACGCAGATTCCTAGAGCGACGATAGACAACTCTTGGCGATTCCGTGAACAGGTGTTTAAGACGGTCGCTTTGTGTTAGTAAGTTATAATGCTTCCTGAGAATGCGGGACACGTTAGGGATAGATGCACAGTGTGTTAGGATATGGTTAGTTCGTGAAATCGGCGCCGATCGCTTGTCCGTGCAGATGAGTGCTTTCCGGTCGACACAGTCGGCCCGTTTAAGGGTATCGTCAAATATTTGTGACAGGTATTTCTGTACGGTTAGTGTGTTACGAAGCTGGTTACAGTTGCGAGTGAAATCACTATTGTCCGTACAAATTCTTTTGAACCGGATAACTTGGCTGTAGGGAATGCTCGTCTTGCAATACTTGACATGGCTGCTTTTGAAATGCAGATATTGCTGTCGGTCACTGGGCTTTCTGTAAAGATTGAATGAGAAGTTCTGTAGGTCCGGTGCATAGGTAATTTTAGAAGCGAAAATTGCATCTTTAATGTTTTTATTGAATTATTTCACTGCTGTGGGTCCCGGAAAAGCCACTACGAAAATCATCGACTGCAAGTACCCCATGATTGCCGCATCTACAGCCGTACTGGGCGGCTCGCGAATTAAGTACCTTTATGAACATTTTGATCCGCTTCAAGCTGGTACGCCAGCCTTCATATCTCAAAATGGTGCCACGATTAGTGACTTCAGTTCCACTGTTGCAATTTGTGCCCCCATCAACCAAAACTCTCATCCTTCACATCGGCAGCAATGACGTCCCGGTGTGTTCCGGCAAGACCGCTTTTGCGAAGTACCGTCAAATGTTAGACTTTATAACAAAGCAACGTCCTGAGAGACGTCGGATATATTCAAGCCTGGTCCTAGCACGATCCTGCAATCGACGCCGTGGTAACCAAAACCAGGCGTTTGTGCTACGTTGCAACAAGTCTGCGGGACTTTTTAATGAACTGCTTCGCGGTTTTTGCCGGCGTTCAAGACTCATATTCCACGTAGAGCATGGATTCGAATGGCTTCCTCCATCTAGCTTCTTCGCTTGCGATGGCCTGCATCCGAGCTTCGAGGGCTACGCGCTAGTAGCCTGTTACTACAGACAGCTATGCTTCAAGAATCCACAAGATGCGCCATCATCCTCTTGGGAAAACTGCACAAGCAGTAAAACACTGTTTCGCCCTCCTGAAATTGCCGCAATTCATATTCAACGTGACAACGATTTTTCATCTGACAAAGTGGCAATGCACGCGATAGTACCAGTAACGCGCAGTCAAGGCACTAAAATCCAGTCAGAGAAGAGTCGCACAATTGTGGCATTGAAAACCAAGGCGGCCACAAGCGATGCCATGAAAAGCAAGACATCGGCGAGCGAGGCATCCGCAAACAAGACATCAAGAGGCAAGGCAGTGATGAAGAAGACATCAAGTAGCAAGGCACCGAGAAACAGTGAAGCTACACCAGCGCACCAAGAGATCGAACGAAACCAAGCGAAACGACAAGGAAGAAAACAGACAACAGTAAGACTTGTAGTGATGCTGCGGACAAACCAGTGAATCGCAAGGCAGCAGCCAGCCCATCGGCAACTACATCGACCCGCTGTACCACGTCGCCTCAGCCAAGGTACGGGCTCAGAAGCACGCGGTCTGATCCAGCCAATGGAACTAATTGACCAACAACATCTTGCCGGGTTAAGACTCCCTTTGGGAACGCCTCTGTGCATTTTTGGAAGATTAGAAAGGTAATTCAAAAACGCATTCAGTGTAACCTTCATGCTTCCACTTTAAAAACGTACATTGCTGCATCTACTGTGCCGATAGGTTTACGCCACAAGTTAAGACCTGCCACGTCTGAAATGTCCCATAGCAACTTGTCGAGATGGGACAACACCCTCAAACAAGCTTCACTGGACCTAACGCGCATTGTTATTAACCATTATGAATCATCCGCGAAACAGTTAAGTAAAAAAGAGAAGCAACTGTTTGCGACTCATAACTTCATTACCGGAGAGAGGGCATCATTGGATAATTACAGGCAAGATAAAACGCGCTATTTTAACCAGAAGAGATATAAAAAGTTAATATGTGACAAGGTCTGCACTAGTATCAGCACGACATCGACGCATTCGAGCTCCGAAGAAACGGGAATTATAGTCAATATTCCTTGTAGCACAATATCGAGCGAAGAATATGGTGTCCTGTCACGGGGTTTAAACTTTTGTCCCGCAACTGGCGCATACAATGAATTTCAACTGATCAATCCGCAATTTTGAAAGAAACATGAGGCTACGCAAGTGCTTCCATCATCGGTGCCCCTCTAACAAGACATCTTTATTTCCGTCTAAGCACTGGACTCCTCCTTCTGAAAGAGATAAATGACTCGATCTATATATCAGAGCTGTGCAGCGAGATGTACTTGAGGCATACAAAATGCAATCACCATTCCGTCGGAACCTTAGCCCCAAATAAAGGGATGCAATTGAAACGTTGGCTAACCGTGACGACATCATCATTAAAGCCGCTGATAAAGTGGCGCAGTCGTCATTATGGACAAAGCCAGTTACACAAGAGAGGCCCGCAGACAACTTAATGACCAGTCATTCCACAAGCACCTGAGTTACGACCCGACCGAACAGTTCAAAACCACGGTAAAGTAAACTTTCGACAATCTCGCGAAAGAAAACCAGATAGAAAAATCTGTAGTTAAGTCATTAGTCCCCCTAACCACGGTAGCTGGTAGATTTTATCTCCTTCCTAAAATCCATGAAGAAAACAACCCAGGGCGACCAATAGTTTCAGGAATAAGTACGATCACAGAGAATCTCTCCCGCTATGTAGATAATCTTATCAGTTCAATTCCTCCTAAATTTTCGTCTTATATCAAAGATAATAACCACTTCCTGTCTGATATCGCTCACTTGCGTGTCTCCAAGCGATGCTCTTCTAGTCACACTGGACGTGGCGTCGCTGTACACAAACATTCCCCATACAGATAGGATTCTATCTGTACTCCATGCATATAACGATTGTGTAGATGACAAACCCATCTTCGATTCTATCCTTGGCATAATTGTAACACTAATCCTTGAATTCAACAACTTTGAATTTGACGGCGAACATTACGTTCAAACCAGTGGTACCTCCATGGGCACAAAAATAGGTCCCAGTTATGCTAACATTTTCATGGGCACACTAGAAAAGAATTTCCTCGATACTTGTGACTTCAAACCATTCTATTACAAACGCTTCATCGATGACATTTTTTTTAATTTGGCACCATAATAATAATAATAATATTTGGGGTTTTACGTGCCAAAACCACTTTCTGATTATGAGGCACGCCGTAGTGGAGGACTCCGGAAATTTTGACCACCTGGGGTTCTTTAACGTGCGCCTAAATCTAAGCACACGGGTGTCTTTCGCATTTCGCCCCAATCGAAATGCTGCCGCCGTGGCCGGGATTCGATCCCGCGACCTCGTGCTCAGCAGCCCAACACCATAGCCACTGAGCAACCACGGCGGGTTAATTTGGCACCATGGTGAAGCTGCATTACTTTCCTTCATTACCGACTTTAACGACACCGCACAGTCAATTTCCTTTCCCCATTCCTATTAATCACGCAGCATAATCTTTCTTGACGTCTCTCGGTATCTCTGTGCAATGGTAACTTAACGACAAATATTTACAGAAAGCCCACTGACCGACAGCGATATCTGCATTTCAAAAGCAGCCATGTGAAGCATTGCAAAACGAGCATTCCCTACAGCCAAGTTATCCGGTTCAAAAGAATTTGTACGGACAATAGTGATTTCACTCGCAACTGTAACCTGCTTCGTAACACACTAACCGTACAGAAATACCTGTCACAAATATTTGACGATACCCTTAAACGGGCCGACTGTCTCGACCGGAAAGAACTCATCTGCACGAACAAGCGATCGGCGCCGATTTCACGAACTAACCATATCTTAACACACTGTGCATCTATCCCTAACGTGTCCCGCATTCTCAGGAAGCATTATAACTTACTACCACAAAGCGACCGTCTTAAACACCTTTTCACGGAATCGCCAAGAGTTGTCTATCGTCGCTCTAGGAATCTGCGTGACCTAGTAACCTCTTCCCAGACTAAAGCGATTGCTCCTGCTGGTTGTTTCCCTGCAATAAGCCCTGTTGTAAAGTTAGTACACACATGACCACATCAAAGACTGCTAGAACAGCATCCATTTTTTCTGTTAATATCAACGGCGACTTCACTTGCGACAGCACTAACGTCATCTATCTGCTTGAATGTTCAGTGCTTCATATACAGTATATCGGTCAGACCGAAACATCTTTTCGTGTCAGATTCAATAACCACAAAGCGCACGTTAAAAGCTTACCACACCTTCCATTATCTAAACATGTTCGACTGCCAGGTCATACGTTTGACAATATCAGTGTAACCATAATACAATCAGGTTTCAAATCGCACCATGATCGAGAAGTAGGAGCATCCTTTCTCATCCATAAATTTAACACTGTGTCATCCGGTATCAACGAGAGCGTAGGAAAAATGTCGTGCCTTTCTGCCATATCTTGATGTGTATGTTCTTGCACAGAATTGACAAAGCATGCCAAATCAGTTTTGCCCTGTCGCGATCGAGATCATCTTGTACTTCATGTGCAATCATCGTGACACGTTAATGATATTTCATGCGTATCATTTATCTTGCTGAAGTTATATTTGCTGCTGTACTTTTTTCTATTATTTGCAAGTGTACACGTGCATGTATTGCTTATTATGCCCACGTGCGCATGCCCATAAAAGCAGCTGCGCGTTTGTATCTGTGTTTATTCTGACGAAGGCCGTGCCATGGCCGAAACATTAAAAACATTAAAGGTGTAATTTTCGTAAGTGTGCACCTCCGTTTCTAAAACTACCTATGCACCGGACCTACAGAACTTCTTATTGAAATATATATATATATATATATATATATATATATATATATATATATATATATATATATATATGTATGTGTGTGTGTGTGTGTGTATGTGTGTGTGTGTGTGTGTTGTGCGTGCGTGTGCGTGCGTTTACGTGAATGTATGAATGTATGTGTGTGTGCGTGTTTGAAGAACTACGTCAAGTGGGAATAGTCAAGAAGAAATATACACCTTATCGACTCTCCTCTATAGACAGTCTAAAGACGAAGCATGAACAACAATAAATAGACTGTATCGACTTTCGTCTATAGGTAGTCTATAGAGGGGAAGCAGAGAAAAAAGAAACAAGCACTTTATCGGGTTTTTTTGGACCTTCTGTAGGCTGACTATAGGCAAACAAATAGAAATCTTATCAACTTTAGTCTATAGAAAGTCTATAGGCAAGTAATAGAGAAATATAAATAGAGGCTGTATTGACTGTCGTCTATAGGTGTCTTTTGTGGGAAAGTAGACAAAAAAGGAACGAACACCATATCGACTTTTTTCTATAGACTGTCTATAGACAGCGAACAGACAAAAAGAAATAGAAACTTTATTGAATTTCGTCCATAGACAGTCTATAGACTTTGTATCAACAAAAGTACAAATCTATAGAAAGCAAGGTCGTCTATAAGAAGTACTTTCTATAGACAGTCTAAAGTCATTTTTGTAAGGGCGTTCTCGAATGCATTTTTTTCTTCTGATGGCACTTGATCTTCGCTGATTGCAGCTTCGACCCTATAATGTTCTTGCTTTAGAACTAAGCACTCCTAAGAAGCCTCAAGGCATCGTAAGAGTGAAAAAGAAAAAAGGAACAGTAGTGCAATAGAAATGATGACGAGACGAGAAGACAGGACTGGCGCTAACTTCCATCTGGGGTTCACTGAGGAAATACGAAAGTTATATACATCACGAGACTGGCAAACAGGTATTCACAATAAAGCGGGAAGAAAACTACCAGTCACCGAGGCCCCCAAGACAACCACATCACCACCAGACTTTTTTCCTAACTGTGCCAGTCTGTGCCAGAGATTACCAAGCAATATAGAAAGCATAGAACGCGACATTTGTCGCGAGATACTTTGACGTTGGCTGATAACGTGCATGTGCTGACAGGCCGACTACCACTACAAGTTAAAAAGAAGTAATGTGGTTAGCCTTTAAAGGGACACTAAAGCGAAACATTAAATCACTGTAGACTAATGAAGCATTGTTTGAGAACTTTGTAGGTAGTCCCTTCAAAAAAATAGTTTGATTATTACATGAGAAAATGAAGGTCCAAGTATCAGTATTTGAATTTCGCGCCGAAACCCCAGCGCCGGTACGTCAGCGTGACGTCAGGGATTCCAAAGTATGTTTTCGCATTTGGGCCGCGTTGGCTGAATAATGGTTCCCGAAACTTGCCATGTTTAATATTTGGTTCCTTTAGAACACAATGTAGGCAATCTATGCCGCTGTATGTAATTAGTAGGCCCTAGAAGATGCCATCAAAATCCAAGACGTCATAGCCCCCAGGTGCGGGAACTTAAGTAGGCGTCGCCACCCACATTTCGTTCTTGCGCTTTTTCTGGCTTACCAAACGTCTTATCGTTGTAAGAGTGGTGTTTTTGGTGTTGTAGAACGGTAATTTAATGATGCAGAAGAAATCATTTTTCACTTTAGTGTCCCCTTAAAGGGAAGCTGAAACGGTTTTCAATTTCTATGAATTGCTGGGATTGGGAAGAACAGAATAATTTACGGTTCCGAATTTTTTTTTCGTTTTGTTAATATACCGGGCGGAAATCGCTTTCTAAATCACCCGCGCGGACACGCCCCCATCGCTTCCCGGAGCGCCGGGTGAGGACGTTGGCAGAGGAGAGAACCGGCGAGAGTGACGTCATGGGCGGAGACCGAGCCAACCGAGCTGCGGACCGGCGTGCTGACATGTGCTGGCATGCCTCTTTCCGTCCTGCGCTTTACTGAACGACGCTACGAGAGATCTGCCGCCGCCGCCGCCGCTCACGTTTGTTTTGCGATTTTCGTAAACTGTTCTTTCCTTCTGTGCTGCGTGAGTGCCTACAGCCAATGGCGCCCAACATGCCCTCGTTCTGTGCAGCATTCGGCTGCGCGAACACAGGCGGGCGCGATGATGTGGTGTTTCACAAATTCCCGAAGGAAAAGAAGCTTGCAGCGCAATGGGTACGTGCGGTGAGGAGAGATAAGTTCGTGCCGACGAAATCAACTGTGCTGTGCTCGGACCATTTCCGCGACAGTGACTATCATCGGAGCTTGACAACGATGCGGGCAATCGGTATTCCAATTAAATCGGCGCGACTGAAGCCCGGCGTTGTTCCGCGTTGTTCCGCATCACTCTTTTTCCATTGGCTACATCATTTTCACACCTGTGTGTAAACTTCTTGCCTTGTCCAGCCGGTTCGACTCCTTTCTGGGCAAGTGCCACTTCCAGTATTGCCCTGCTGAGGCACACAGTCCTGAATTGTCTTGAACTTATTACGCACTGCGTGCGCTTCTGTTTTTTCCTAATCTCTTGCACCTCCTGGCAGCACAAGCAGTTCTCTTCATCTTCCATCAATACGCAGCACATGCAGGTGCACCTAGTTTAATGAAAGCGTGATTAGGCCCACATTAATGCACTGGAGAAATACGAACATTTGCAGCCATTAACGTCTGGTAACACAGTTTTAGCGTAGCCGGATAGCCTTACGACAAATGCGAAAACGCGTTGTTGCTAGCGTTGCTATACTCCGTTTCATACATCAGGTGCAACACTGTGGAGGCTTGAGATACTTCTTGCAGTGGCTGCGTTCGCACTTAGAAAAAGTTCGGTGTTTCTTGACCCGATTTTTCAGAAAGCTTTCCATATATAAGCTCAGTTCGGAATGAAAATAAAAAAAGAATTTACCCATAGAAACCATCCGTGTACTTATACGGCTGCTAACACGTTCTTTTAAAAAAATTTTCTTTTCGGTATTTTTTAATTGCAGCCCGTCGCAGCAGCTTCCCGTGCATGCTCGCGCGAGCAAACGCCGCTGGCACGCTGCGAAGCATAGACGGAAACGCGCGCAGTAATAAATTTTGGTGACCGGACTTCGAGCGTAGCTTCCACAGCGATGCCCCTGAGGTATCAAATGGAGTGTAGGCTTGCCTAGTGATATTCGACGTACGGTTCAGTTATCGTGTTTACCACACGGCGGTGCTAAAACTGCCTAATATCTTTATGTCAACACTAGCATGGAGCACGCATACCGATTCTTGATCGAGCCACACTCGCAAAGTCGTCGAACCATAGTATGAATATTGCACATATAATACCTCTGGTCATCTCTGGATGTGTATGATAAGCAACTTCCATGACTGTACCTCACAGCACTGCATGTGCGCGTTTTGCAACGCGGCACTTATGTTCGCGATCGTGTATCAACGCTGAAAAAACCACGGGACTTTAGACAAGCAGCGGCAAGGTGCTTGACATCGCGGAATTGCACCCGTGTAAATCTAATGAGAAGTTAGTGCTTCGGCATTCTTCCAGCAGCATGCTCCCAGTGACATTTTAGCGCATTTTTTTCCCGTCATTGCAACGTGCAGCTACATGAAAAAAAAAAAAAAAACATACGTACGAGCTAAAATTTCCAGCGCGCGAGAAGGTGCACACATCGCTCTCGCTGTTGGCATACTCAATATCGTCGTTGACTCTGTTGCCGCCATCGTTTTCCGTATCGGCTGTGGCTTCAAACATGTACGGGGACAATACAAGCTGTCGGAGACAGCGAGAACGATCCATCTTGCAACTCAGCTATGAAGCCAGAACAGCAGAACCGCGTGCTACCAGAGAGAAAGCAATGGTGCTACGCATTGAAACGGAGACATGCGGCGGCGCCGACCGGCGACTACCGCCAACGACGTCACAGCGGCCCCAACCAATCACGGGCAACAGCGGCGTTCGGGCGATGCCTTGAGGCTCTGGTGCGCGTTTTCTTGGAAAAACAGCCGCTTGCGTTTGTTTCCGCCCTTTTTGAACCAGATATTCGTGTTCAGGGGACTAAAAACTGTAGAATGCCGCAGAGAACTCATTTTTTTCGAAAAGTGTTTCAGCTTCCCTTTAAGAAAACTTGTAAATCCAGAAAATGAATGGAGTTGTTCTCTCCCATTTTCCAGGTGCACAGCAGTCAAGAAGTGCCGGATGTACAACCCTATAGAACAAAGAAATGTATGTCGCCTTATGACAGTGTGCATTCGAAACTTGTTTAAAAAAAATATCGCCATGACCTGCTTCAAGGTGGTCTCTGGAAAATTCCTGCCACCATGAAACGTAAAGTGGATTTGAAATGAAGGTTGAGCGCCTAAAAGCAGTTTAAATACCCTCTTTTGCTTGTTAACAGTGTGTGCAAGTTTCTTCTACAGAAGCTAAAAGTATCATGAAAAAAAAATAACACAAAGAGTCGTGAAAATCAACACTAGGTAGGCATCCCGTACATTCACCGGATATTGTACAATCTGAAGAAAGTACATTTCCAAGTAGGATGTTAATGGCGTGTTCTCGGCCATGTGCAAGCTGTCAATAATATGCTTCCTAAGATAAGATTTAAAAAACCGCGAGAAGTGTGATAAGATGCATGTTACTTATTTCACACCATGCGTTTCTAACAACGAGTACAACAAACGCCTGAGTTGTGAAAAAGTGTACGTCAGACATACTGGACCATGTTTCAATGATGAGGCTAGAGAAGCACGCGCTGTCAATGGAACGCCTGTTTTAGCACAACGCAATAAGCAAATTGCCTTCCTGGAAAAACCTGGAAAATGTGCCAGTTCCTTGACATTATGCCTCGCTCTTTGTGTATTATTATTGTTTTCCTATTCTGGGGGGGGGGGGGGGTACACTCATGTTGAAATGACTCAGCGCATTGTTCATGATTATGCTTTTTCTTTTTCAGTTTTGTCGACTTACGGTGAACTGAAGCAACGCATTGTTATTCAAGTTTTGTGATTCCTTCTATTGATTTGGTAGAACCAGTGTTTTGTTTTATGGGTAGGTGTTTCAATTTACTTTTAATACGCTCTCTTACTTCCCCGTGGACTTTCACATGTATGCTTTCAATTCTTGTTTTTATTTTAAGTTGCACTCTTTCTTTCTTTATTTGTAGCTTTGTCATCCTGCAAGCGCGTGCGAATTAACAGCGAAGGTCAAAGTATTTCGCGAGGAATGTGGCGATCTATGCTATCTAGATTGCTTATTCATCTGTTTCACAGATGGACGTGGTTACGCAAAAGAGTGTGATGGCAATGTGGTTATTTTGAGGATCTCGGTGACTGGTTATCTGCCCGATTTATCGCGAATATAATACCTGTTTACTGGTCTTGTTATGTACCTGCGGTGCTCAAAATTAAGCAATATGTTTTTTTTTTTAAATTAAGCACTGGTTGGCACGCGATGACCACCTGTGCAAATAAGTTATATTGTCAGGGGGATACCAAGTGCGGTGATATTTATCACTGTCTGCAGCCCAATTAACTAAAATTGAATAATTTAATTTTTATTAATTCCGCTAAGTGTACATATTTGTATTCAAAAGTTAGATGCAGTCGTGTTTCTAAACAGTTTTACTTGGAAGAATACTTCTAGCATGTTTGTGCTCCAAGATATCCGACTCCAAATTTTGATTGTCGTTCGCATGATTACGCATACAAGAGAGTAAGGATCGGCCCAAAGCTCCTCTCTGATGTGACGTTGGAGCGGTGTGCCGCGTTTAGTCTGACAACAGGGCAGAGTCATAGACAAAGATGATCGAAGATGATTTTGTTTGCTTGGTTTCCGCCTACTTAAATTATCGCAGGCAGTATGTTGAAATTAATTGAAAAAAGATCAGGCACTCTTCCGGTATCATCAGGGGTGCCTCAGGGCAGTGTCCCTGGACCACTTTTGTTCTTTATTTACGTTAATAATTTAGTCACAGGTAATAATAAACCAATAATGATCGGCTTATTCGCTTATGATTGCGTTCTTTGTATTGATATTCATGTCACCGGCTATCAAATTGCCCTTAACATGGCCTTCAATAATATCCTTACCTGGCGCGACGAACGGTGTATGATATACAGAACAATGGCAAAACTGTGCTCCTTCGAGTCCCAAAGTGACTCAGCCCCCTTAAACTTTCTTATTTCATAGGCTGTAAACCCTTAACTGATGTGTGTGAGTATAACTGCCTAGGTGTCACACAGACAAGCTAGCTAAGCTGGGAAAGTCATATTGCTAACACATGCTCTGCTGCTCCTTGCAAACTATGCTTTTTAGGTCACAAGCTTAACGATACACCACCCCATGCAAAGCGTCTGGCGTATGAGCACTTCATTCTGCGTAAGCTTGAGTATGGTTGTATAATGTGGGACCCGCATACTAACGTCAACATTAATGCGCTACAAAAAATCCAGCCAAAGGCTGTGTGAGTCATCTTCTCTTCATAGGGCCACCCGCATTCCGTCTCGTCAGTTACGGAATGTAGTCAGGTTCCCCCATTATAATCCCGGTGCAAAAGATCAGCGTTTAATGTTTTTGTATTAATTATGTAATAAGAAGCTCGGGCTCGACCCAGCCCCGTATACTTATCCCCCCTTCCTACCCAGCGCACCCGTCCTGTGCGCCCGGTTTCTCTAACTCCTTATTTCGCCCTAACAAATCTATTTAAATTCTCATTGTTTCCGCAAACAAATAACAACTGGAATAATTTCTCACCTGACTGCCTATTATCTATGTATTATTATAATTCTTTGTCTTTGCAATCCACCTGATAATGTTACTGCTTCTGTGTCCGTATTTCCTCACTATTACTTAGCGCTTGTGACGATTTGTTATATAGAATGTTGCTATTTATTTCATCATTTCCTAGTTGTTCATTGGTGTGTATCGTTGATTATGAACTTGAGCTTCAGCGCTCATCGATTCGGCGGAAGTTTCCAACCCACCGCGGCTTCCAATTTAGCAGCTACGTTGCTGCGCTGCTAAGCACGAGGCTGCGGTATCAAATCATGGCAGTGGTGGCCCCATTCCGATGGGGTGGGGGAGGGGGGGGGGGCAAAATGCGAAAACACCCGCATCCCACACATCCGGGGCATGTTAAAGATTGTGCTAATTGTGGTTAACAATTATATCGGATTCCCTCTCCCCCCCTCCCCACACTGCTGCGTGCTTCATAATCAAGTTGATGTTTTTGGTACGCAAAACCCCAGAATTAAATTGAAGAAGCTTTCGTAAAATATTCCTGCCCAGGGTGCGAGAGCTATCGGCGATCACCCGCCTTTGGCAACGGTCTCGTCTTCCGGGCTGTCATGATAGGGCGTAGAAACATAACATAACAAAAAAAAAAAAAACGTCGGGAAACTTGAAAAAAGAAAATTGGAGGACGCTGAAGTTTCGCCTTTAAGAGTGGAACGGCGATAACATTCGGAGATGCCCGACTGCTTCTCACGCGTCCCAGAGACTGCAGATTATGTAACCGCAATGTTTACCGGGGAAACGCTGCCGGAGAAAACGGTGTGCGATGGCGAGCTTACTGGTAGAAGCGCGGCCGCTTGAGTGGGCCGAGCTTCCGTTATTGTTTCGCACTTTTAATATTTCAGCCTGACAAGATTTAACATAAAAGGCATGCGCTGTCGGTGTACTGGTTTATGACGTTTCTTTCTGGGCGGTCGTGTTGTAAAGAATGTAAGACAAGGTATGGGCAGCTTCAGTGATAGAAGAATAATGTTAATATATAGTATATATATATTTGTTATTATAATAATATTAATAATATTCTATAGTATATATATATATATATATATATATATATATAAGGCAATTTTCACTCAGGGGACCCGGACACCGACAACAGCTTTTCTGTGGCGTACGGCTCTTTATGCTATCGCGTTAAAACGTTGACTGCACAGCATAGGAAGTTTACAAATTTGCCATAAAGCTAGCAGCAAATAATCCTTGAACAAACACCTCGACAGCGGCATGAAAAGCTAAATTCGAGATGGATAAACAGAACGACGGATATAGCGGGCGACTGAGAGGAAGGCTGTTATGGAACATTATTGAACAGCACAGCATAAAATCGAAAGTTATAAGTTTTATGGTACTTTAAAGCGCTTCGAAACTATTTGACGGTATACAAATCTCTCAACGCGGTACTTTAGGAAAAAGCTTGCCAATGACGTTTGTTAGTCTGTAGCGTCAGTAAACAAAAAGCGATGAAATTATTGATAATTTTCTGTTATGTCATAGGATCCATATATAAGTATATAAGCAAGTATAGTTACTCTGTCAAAGGCAGTCAGTCTTAAAGATAGCAAGAAAGAAGTATGATAGTTGTACAGTTGAAATAAAAGAAGAGAAATTGCAGATTCAGCACACATCTTGGAGTCTCGGCGAAGCGCAGCTTTCGCGAAATGGTTACAGAAATGCCTTGAAGCTAAATGCGATGCGCAGAATTTTTTTATTTTCATTGACGCACCGTATAATACGCATCACGTTCATGCACCGAAGAGGTCATAACTCTAGCGTGGTGACACAATGTTTATGTTTATGCGCTACGCCATTCATAATCTCAAACCGAAATGCAAACCGCACTCGACGCAATGATGCCGTGTCCATGAATGTGATGTCATGGCAAGAATGGTGGGAACAGATTCGCACTGGCAAAAGTAGAGCGCGAAACACGGAAGTGAGGTTACCCACTATGTTTCGCGTTTGGCTCATTGGGCCGTGGCCCAATGCTAGATGGCGTGCGTGCGTGCACGTGATCTCGCTCTCACGGGGTCTCGCACATGGCAACACTGCTGCAGCCACGGCCAGGAAAGCCTGGGAGGGTTCGGTGACAAAGCTTCGTTTTAGTACTAAGAGGCAGCTGGAGTTAGCTAGCACACAGACAGTAGAGCAAAAGCAGGCCCTGCGTTCCCTTGTACACACTCTAACGCTGCTGCCACTTGTGACGGCAGTCACACCGTTCTTACTCATGTAGTCCAGATAATACCCAATGGCGAACTGCTGACCAAGTTTGGCGCATCTGCCGCACAATAAACTGGCCAAATAGTGTATTTTAGGTCGCGTGACTTCAAACAGCATGCCGACGCGGAGGGGGACGTCAGACAGCGTTGGCCGGGTGACCACGGCGAGCAGAGTAAGTTCAATAAAATGACGCTCTGTCGTTCGGCGCCTGCTTTGGCAGCTTCGAATTTTATTATACAGAGTCTGTGCGTGTATTTAGCAGTGACTGCATTAGCGATCTTGCAGTGCGAAATGCTCTGTGTAAAAAAAAGAAGCTGCAAGGGCAGTGCACTTCACGAGACTTGTTAAGAACGGATTTCTCGAATGTGGTTAGCAGCGAGTTCAATGGGCTGGTTGGTTCATCTTTAGAATAAAAACAGGAACTGTGCAACACTCTGTCCTGTTTACTCGCTCGTCCTGTGTTGCGCTGTTCCTGTTTTTATTCTCGAATGTGGTTCTTAGCGCAAAGTTTCCAGCAAATTGGCATGTTATGAACGCTAGCTTTACCCCCATACCGCAGTTGGAACACTAACCATCACATGACAATCAATAACATGAATTTTATAAATGAATGATTAAATAAATAAGTAGTTCCGGAAATAAAAGTAAATGAAGCTTTTCTGAATAATATTACCAGTACCACACAGCTATCGGTTTTCTCGTGCTTGGTGATTGGAAGAATGACTTAGAATAAAAGTGCCGTCTGTACGAATAGATTTCAATTGCTGTGATTAACTTAAATAAATTGCGGGGTTTTACGTGCCAAAACCGCTTTCTGAATATGAGGCACACCGTAGTGGAGGAATCCGGAAATTTTGACCACCTGGGGTTCTTTAACGTGCACCTAAATCTAAGTGCACGGCTGTTTTCGCATTTAACCCCCATCGAAATGCGGCCGCCGTGGCTGGGATTCCATCCCGCGACTTCGTGCTCAGCAGCCCAACACCATAGCCACTGCGCAACCACGGCGAGTCCGGTGAGTAACTCTGGGTGTCTTGGTGCGTTTCGCGATAGATGTATCTTGCACCTTAAGATGCACAATACTTCGCATGTTGTGTCAATAGAGAGAGAGGGAGACGAAGAGGAAAGGCACGGAGGTTAACCAGATATCAGTCTCCGGTTTGCTACGCTACACAGGGGATGGGAGATAGGGGTTAGAAAGAGGACAGAGAGGAAAGCGATAAAAAATTTTTAAAAGACGCGCACACACGGAGACACACACACACAATAGGCATTCCAGTTAAAGACGTTCACAAAGGCCAGTAGATCGTAGAAAATGCAATAGTGCTTGCACGGCCTTCTTCTGTGCCGTCAGGTCCTTGCGATGGTGTGTCAAAATTGGATACAGATACACGTCTTGCCAAATGTATCATGATAAAGATACAAGATGCAAGAAGTCTTTGAACATAGTATCTAAGATACATCGATCTTCGGTACTGGCAGACTTGGGCAACAACATACTGGCAACCACGTTCGCCTATGAGTTATCTCTTATGACCAGTTTCGGTCAAAAAATATTACTTATGCACCACTGAAAACGTAAATTACTACGTGGGCGAATTAACGGCAATGTATCCTGCTAATGTAGAGAACACAAACGACGTCCGACAAACTACAACCTCTCGCACCCACACATTTCGCCTCCGTTTCGCACGCGACTGAGATCGACCGCAGCAAATACCACCACTAAGCCCAACGCCTTCCGCGGTTTTCGCATTATCAGAGCGCGTGAAGAAATTTAGCTCGTACATTACCCCTGATCCCCATTTCCCTAGCTCACTCCTACTAATTAGGTAATCGCAAGTTGTCGCCACATACCGAATTTTGAGGCCCTTTCTAATCGGCGTTACCCACAAGGAGAACGTGCCATATGAGTACCTTTATGTCGGAAAAAAATGTGTCTACTATTTACCCGCAAGCACTATCCAAACTTCCCTGTCTTACGCTAAGTTGACGTTGTAGGGATTGCAGACGCGCTCCTAGTTTACTGACTCACGCAGTGAAAACCAGTTTCCCCGTTGCCCTCAAATAAACCGCCATGCAGCAGACAACACCCGCGAAGTTGTGACGCGCGTGCTGGTTCTTTTCTCTGCTATCGCTAATGCGAATCGCGTCCTCCCCAAACCCGTTTAGCACCACCTCATCATCTAAATTACGCTTAGCGGACGCATCTCTGAGCCTCCGATTATGATGCAGCCTCCACCAAAACATGGCTGGGCTGCCTTCTTTGCGGAAGAGAGGAACATACAAGGCAATGGCAAAGCAAACCGTTTCCCCTGCACCTCCCAGCCTCGTAGCCTCGTTCCGTCTTTTCCTCTTTAGAAATGAAATAAAGGAAAAGTGAGGAGAAAGCCCGTTTCCAGTCCACGCCCTGTTAGTTCTCTAACATATCAGCTGTGCTTCACTGCTTCCCATTAAGCGGTGGTTTATATCTAAAGATATCAGCTTGACATATCTCGCAGAGGAAGCTATAGCGAGGCAAGCCTCGGTGCCCAGATTGAGAGAGACAAGTCAGGCGCCGGAACAACTGACGCAGGCGAGAGGGCGCGCTGACGCCCCGAATCCACGGAGATAATGCGATAAAGGAGGAAGCATTTTCGTAGGACAGATAGTTGGTGCCAGCCGGTCACTTTGTACTGTATAAGGTAAAAGAGCAAGACAAAACGCACGACGAAGCACAGGGTCTCCAAGGAGCAAAGTCGAGCATCAATTTGCCGTTCAGTTACGCAGCATGTACGTAGAAATTGCAGAAAGTGTGTATGCATGCATGGACGGAAAGTTTTCATTTTACCGGGATGGGGATGGGGCGCGACCAGGTTTTCCGAACGTAAAATATGTAAATTACTTTTCATACCAGGTGTGCTTGAAGCAACTTTGCGTGATGTCGAAGAATTGTTCACTGAAGTTACGGCCTTACATGAGTATTTACAGGACCTAATAGTAGGAGCCAGTTCAATTTCACAACGTGAGTCCTCTCCGACTACCAAGAACCTGGCGTCTCTCGGTGGTGTGATGTTCATTCGTGTAATCGTCTGATATTTCGCCTTCACTACCGCTTCGCCCTTATGTGGAAACTGCAGTCTCTGTTTATTTTTCTCTCTCTCTGTTGTTTACGGCGTGTCCGAGTATAACCGCTGCTGCACATTACTGTTACTTGTTCTAATTTCGAGTTAATATGGCTTGGGGCCTCAATTCGGTTACTGAGTGAACGATATATATATAGCCGCCGCTTGCCGCCGCCGCTGCTGCTGATGATGATGATCCCCTTGATAATTTACACCTGTAATATGAGGGTGTGGAGTGTTCCAAGGCTGTTTTCTAATTGAAAACTTCTTGCCGGTAAAAGGGGAAGCGCAAGGGCGTTTACAAGGGTGATAAAAGAGATAAAATTACTATAGCATTTTGCTCAAGGCTAGACTTTCAGAGCACAGCAAAGACAATTACTCTGCTAAGTGCAAGCTCTCCACGTAAATGCAATAATTGTGTGTATTGTTTGATATAACGGCGGACAGATATATACATGCAGAAGGAAGGACAAATAAGAGCAAGAAAAAAAATGAAATTATGGGGTTTAACGTGCCAAAACCACTTTCTGATTATGAGGCACGCCGCAGTGGAGGACTCCGGAAATCTCGGCCTCGCGGGGGCATTTAACGTGCACCTAAATCTAAGTACACGGGTGTTTTCGCATTTCGCCTCCATCGAAATGCGGCCGCCGCGGCCGGGATTCGATCCCGCGACCTCGTGCACAGCAGCCCAACACAGATAAGAGCTAGAAGATAGCTGTTAAGCATACTAAGTGTCCGGTTGCCTCCTCTGTGCTTTGGGAGGGGCAAGGACAAAAGATGAGAAGAAAAGAAACGAACTCGAGTTGAAATGTTCGGTATGTGTGAGCACACGAGGGGATGCCATAAAGAAAGTTCTCAGTCTGGCACGAAGTGCCTATGCTTTCAATAACACAGCAACGCTTCTCTAATAAGCGTTTAATAATCAATGCTTTGAAAAATAAGGCAGTGCTTTACCAAACTAAATATATGTTATAGGCATGGATTTCATCGTGGTTTGTGTAATGCACAAATCGTATATTCATAACATATCATGGTGCGATGCTCCACGAAAACATGTTATGCATCACTGCATTCTGTATCAGTATGACTGTAGTTAACCTGCCTGAGCCACAAGATTACCGAGCAAACATTCTTTATTACTGCGTAATATTTTAATCTTTTAAAATGTGCCGCTTTTTTCTGTTCTCAACAAATTATAAATGACCTCCTCCAGTATAAGGAAACGCGATTCGCGACATTGTAACGATGAATATAATTGGCACCGTAAACCTATTATTGCACTCCTATTAAGTACCTTATTCCTACCTGCCCTGCTCCTATCTATGAAATATTTAGTCCTTTTCAAGATAGATTAAACGCTATTGAGTGACGCTGAAAAGCCATGACGTATCCAGTAGGGAACTCGCAGCCACAACCATACAAGGAAGAACTATTCCCACTGATGCACAGAAGTGTTACTGACTAGAAATACGCTACGTATTTTTATTCCAGAGCAATTTCCTGCAGAGCATACATACAGTAAAACAAAGTCGAATAAGCGCTTTCCACTCTGCATCGGGCAGGGCGCACAGCCATGTATTTACAAACCCATTGCCCATCATTCAAAGGTTGACATTCTCGGCCAACTCTGGAATCAGACCAGCCTTTCTTAAGCCCTTGAACCCGATTGCCCGCTTTATATTGCCAATTGGAGGCAGGTGTCGACCGTCTGACGTTGCCCTAAAAGACGAGTATTAGAGGACTTCCATCGACAAATTATTTAATCAGGACCGCCAGATCCTATTAGTGATATTTCTTGTTATGCTTGAAGAATTCTTTAAATATTCGATGTGCTAAATTTTCTTGCATGTCGAATGCACATTTTGTATGTTTATTCATAGGATAGATTTGTTAATTTCTAGGTTGCTCCATCTCTGCCGCGTGCGAAGAGACACAGAAACCATCAGACCCCTCACGTGGATCCGGTTGGTGTTTTCATCATCGCTGTACTTTTTTGTAGAATGCTGAAAACAGAAAATTGTAGTTGTATTTTTTCTGTATTTGTGCACCTGTACGTTCACTTCTGCGAGGCATTCATGTCGAATGGTTCCAGTTTCCGTGAGGGAATGAATATAAATTGCATCGCACGCTCAAGTTTCACTTGTCTATGAGCCAAAATTTGCTTCAGTTGCTGCGTTCACAGTTGAAATAGAATTATTGCATTGTCGTACGCGTGCGCGTCGAAGAAGTTACGGACCGCGAAAAACACGCGCTCGTACCGCAAATTAAGCAGATTTTTAAAATTATTTAAGATACACACAATTTTACGGACTGATTTCGGCCGCATGTCACATACGGAAGCAAGTTAACTTTGAATCAAAGCATACATATTCATCACAACACTGCTGTTGACGTTCCGCTGGCACCTGTTACAATTGATTCCATAAGCAATCAGAACTTCTTCGGTTATCTTCCTGCGTTCTTGCATTCCAACAGCTTTACATTTACCATTGCGTTCCAATAACGTCGTTCCAACAATTCATGAAGGTGAACAGTTATGAAAATATTAGGTGGGAGGCTAACATCATACTTTCTCGGAATGTTTATTGTGAAGCTGGTATTAGTGTCGTGATTTTTGGTGAAATTCATATGATATAACAACACCCGGATACAAATCTGTTTTGGCCTCATGTGCATGAAATTTAGTTGATAGAAATGAGATCTAAATAATTAACTAGTTGAACATTTCCATTAATCATAAAAGTAGATTTCGTCTCTCCGTGCAGTCTATCAGAATTGTATTCTCGGCAACAGGCAATAATTTTTTGTTCATGTGGGGTCTATCATTATCTGTATTTCCCGCTTCCATCGCCTTTCCTTTTTACCTTTATGCTGAAGGGGCCGTCGTTATTCCTATTTGTCACCTGTCGTGTCGTGTGATAAGAAAATGTAGTTTTTATACGAAAAAAAATCTTTAAAAAATACTCTCACGGCTGGGAAATAAACAGGAGCGGTTATTAAAACGCTATTGTGCTGCAATCACTCACGTGACCCTATGGAGCCGGAACTAAATGGGCGGACTGTTGATTATTTGCTTGCATAAGACTTTCGCTGTTTTTACTTCCTCATAAAACATCTGATCAGAGGTCTCGGGGAATGATTTTCTCCTTCTTACTTTAATTTGCGTTTGATTGCGTCGTCTAAAAGTGGCCTCATTGGCTGTGTACACTTTCTGGAAGCTGATGACATGCACCTGCTCGAGGCATACAGTTCTATTCCCAGTTCCATGGAAGAGGCGCGTAAGATATTCCTTCTGGAAAGGCACCTGTAATAAAGTAAACATACTCATGGATGCACAGGAAGAACGTGGCTAATTCTGTCGTCCTGATGAGCTCTTGATCGATTTGTGCGCCTCGTCTTTATCACATGCGGCTTGCCGGTGTAGAAAGTTAGTGGTTAGGGCCGATTAGCCGACGTCGTCCTCGAATAAGCGTTGAAGGAGAGTTGCTAAAACCAGCAGGCATGAATCATTTCATGGTCGCTTTCGATGAAGCCTTTCACGGTTGCAATGGCAACCAAAGGGATGAAAATAACCTCAAGCAGTCGTCTAAGGCAGAAAAGGACGTCGTCTGCATAGCCTGATTACGCTGAAAGACACGCGTTCTTTGTTTTCTACGGCGTAGCTTTTGGTGGGGACTTGAAAAAATAAACAATGGGACGGTCACCACCTATTCCGCCACCACACGCATGCCTTGTACATTGAATATCATGACAGGGAATCTTCCATACATCATTTTTAACATCCTGGTCAACTACATTCGAACAGATAATGTGTACCACATTGTTGACTGCGGAGAAGCATAACATGAAAGTGTAAATTCTCGCTTGTTGTTTTAAGTAGGCAGGTAATATGATAACTAGTAAATGAATACTGGTACGCGCAGTTTCAAGTCAGGACAAGAGAAAGACACCGACGCTCAGGACCGGTGCTACTCAGTGCTGACACCCGCTCGTCGATGTCTTTCTCTTGTCCCGTCTTGAAACTGCGCTTACCAGTATTCATTTATCAGCATGAACCAACTAGCCCAGCAACAAATTTTGTTAATATGGCAAATGTTCCTTTATCACGTTTCCAGACGTCAAGTTACCACTTCAACGTGGCTGTAGTCACGCGAATATTGCTGCTTATTAGTTGTAACCTGCACAAACCTGGTAGGGTATACGACGTACAACATCACTTCGTATGGATGTTTACTGGCCATTTTCATTCCATGCTCAAAAGGTGTATCTATGGCAGCCATGTTGGCTTCATTGTGCATGCATGCGTTCAGCTTCGCGCCAAATTCGCGAGTTTTCCCATATCAGCACGAACGGGCCATCGTGGAGAAAGCAGAAATTCCTACTGAGCTCAACCACCGAAATTTCGAGAAAACGCCTACAGGCGCAGTCGTAGAGTCGCTTTAATGAAAGTTCAGATCGCCTAGTTCGCATGTTCCCCGCCGCCGTTATCTCGGTCATCCGTCGCTCTAAACTCCTCAAACAAGCCGACGTGTAATGAGCACCGTTATAGTTAGCCGAGCATGTTCAACGCGTCAAAGCATGCTTCCGCTTCGGCGATAAACGTACCGTGGTTTCGAGTTTTCCCTTGACGTCAGAAAACAACCTGGGCGCGCGTGCTTCGGGAAAAGCTTAAGCGATCACGTAGGCTCGCTAAAACTTCAAATAATGATGGCGCGAATGTTAAGCACTGAAATGGTTCACCATAGTATAGATGACATGCGAGGAAGGCTTTTATTTGTATTCAGAGGCGCTTTAACATATTGCGCTATAATATGAGGCGGACAGACATGTTTAAACCTTACGCGGGCAATGAAGCGAGATCTCTAGCTTTTCACGTCTAGCTAACAGACGAGTCAAACCCCAATGGGGGAAGGCTTGTAGAAGAAGACGCATCGGGATAGCAGTTTCAAGGCACAGCCAGCACAAATCTCTACCTCCATCCCATGAGAAATGAAAAGGTTCATGGGGCGTGCTCGCGTTAAAACTTACAGAATGTGAACGTTGATAGAATGCGATATACCCGGTGCCTTAAGTGTTTTCGCTTAGCACCGAACTATGGCAAATGCAGCGCAAGCAAACGTGTTCATTAATCAGATGTCGATTTCTTTCTGCAAACGTGCGTTGATTTAGTTTAAGTTAACCAATAAACGGCCTGTTTGCTGGAGCATTTTTTAAAAAATACAATGAGGTTCTACGTGCCAAATCGACGACATGACTATGAGGCACGCCGTAGTGGGGGACTCCGGACTAATTAGGACTAGTTTGCGTTTTTTAGTGTGCACCCAATGCACGGTACACGTACCTTTTTGCATCCCCCCCCCCCTCCCAACGATATGCAGCCGCCGTGGCCGTGATTTGACCCTGCTACCCTGGGCTTAGCAGCGTAGCGCCCAACCACGAATCAACCATACACTCTAAGAAAAGTTTGCACCCTTTGGAGTGTATATTTGCCACACAACAATAACTGTCATCTGTCTTGCCCGCATGTTCTTTCTTGAAAACGCTGCGCTCGTTACTTTCCTGTCGGGAATGCTATGCCATGCTGATAACGCGCATGTCGTTCGTTACTGGAAAGTACCGGGCTCGCAGCGTTAAAAAATGAAATGCGGCGAAGACAGATTACGATTATTATTGTGTGACAAATATACACGTACCCCAAAGGGAGCAACTGGTTTTAGAATGCAGCGGGTGTGATTGTTCTTTTAGAAGATTAGGGTCACATACATTAGAAAGATAACACAAAGCATTGTTTTCGCAGATAAACATACCGACAAGTAGGCAGCAGTCGAGAGCATGTGTTGTGTCTTAAACAAAGTATATAGGCTATACCAACATAATACTGTTCTTCACAATAGACGATGTGAGGCGCACAACATAGCAAATACTTACTTTTCCGCCTTGCTATACTGCAAAGTTTCGAAGGAAGTATAAGTTTTTCCATGCTGGGCTAGCTGCATTGTGCTTATACAAAAAAAAAAAAGAACGTAGAGTGCATAATGACAATGAAGACATGTTTAGAAACCGGTAGACGACACAACATTACAAAAAGAAAGAAAAAGGACAAGATAGTGTTTGAAATTGGTTGATAATTATCATTAAACGCTATAGAACTGCTCATTTGAATAACTCTGGCGCTATGAACGAGTATAAATTTATAAGCAAACAAAAGCAAAAACATTAATTGAGTTCACGCTTATAATGAGCGCTCGCAAACTTAAGTGCGTGGAGCCTCGGCACCTTTCTGGCTCCCATATTGATTCCTCCGCGCTGCAAAAGCGCTCGAAAATTTTGGGCCACGGGCACTCGCTGCCTGATTGATTTTCCATTATGGTGGCGGGGAAGGTTATGAAAAGTGAAGTTCTTTCTTTCACGCCAATCTCAGTGACTCGTTCTTTTTTGTTTCCTGACGTCGTTACACTGCACTCCTGAGTGTTTCAGTTTCCATCGCATATCGAATAATTCGTTGGCGATATTTACGATGATGACTGTCTGCGCCCCTGATATGAGACGGCGCGGAGAATATTCCAAATGGGGCGCATTTGAGTATAAGCAGTAGGAAAATAGAGGTGGAAGCGAGCAACATGGAACAGAGACTTGACATTAAAAGGCTTTTCCAAAATCAGCATGTGTATTGCTCCTTAAAATTTAATTTCTCTGCAAGAAATGCAATGTTATTCTTGACAACATTTTTTTCTGCAACGCGCAATCTAGGTTTCAGCTGTACAACAAGTTTCCGGTAACTTATCCGTACGAACGTACGAGCCATCTCCGCATGTAGAATTCCAGTATTACCTGCAGATTTGCCTGCTATCTTCTCTAATACTAATCAGACAAAACCAAAAGCAAATTGCCTCGTGAAGTATTTAGGTTCATGGTCCCTCATGCTTATCTACAAAACCTGCGAGACCCGCAAAAAAGAAAGAAAGCTTAATGTACTATGAGAAAGGTACCTGCCTATCTATAGCGCTCGCGAATACCGCAAACCTGTACTACCACGTGTACGTTGTCTCTGTTGTGGTTGTCCCGGTATGCGCTATTTATCAGGAAACCAACTTCACCCGCATTAGCTATTGTTTACTTTGGCTTACACGAAAGCCCCATCTGAGGTCACCGAACCACAACTCCAGCTCAGTTCGAACGAAAGTGTTGCAAAATTTCTTCGCAATCCCGCACCATAGATAGCAAGGAGGAGGATTTTCCTGTCGGCGAAAGTAGCGAATACGGGAGAGGTACCTTGGAGAGTTACGCTGAGTGTAAAAAAATAGCCGAAAGATGAAAGGGTTATTTCTCTTTAAGGGACATGCAACCACGCTGCGGCTATGCTTTTTGTAGCTGACCGGATTAGAGAAAATTGCTTTTGCTTAAAGTTGCAACCCGCCGAATCTTCTTTTGTTTCTTTTTTTTTTCTTTTTAGCTTGCTTCCAGTGCGTGATGCATGCGCACGTGAAATGGGGTTCATCGAACCCTAAGGAGTGAGGACGTATTATCGACGCCATTGTTGCTACAGGCGAATGCTGCTTTGGTGTATGGCGTAATGTTTATTTTGCGTGTGAGGTGCTTCAATATACAGAAAGACGCTCGAAACCTCGTCATTGATTTGTGTGTGCGGGTGCGTGCGTGCGCGTGTGCGCGTGTGTGCGTGTGTGTGCGTGCGTGCGTGCGTGCGTGTGTGTGTGTGTGTGTGTGTGTGTGTGTGTGTGTGTGTGTGTGTGTGTGTGTGTGTGTGTGTGTGTGTGTGTGTGTGTGTGTGTGTGTGTGTGTTTGTGTGTGTGTGTGCGCGTGTGTGTGTGTGTGTGTGTGTTGAGCCCCTTTTGTGAGGAGCAATATTGTAATGCATTGCTCAACTCTATTTCTTTGCAATTATTGAGCGCACCCTGACAGTCAACCCCATCTCTTGAAATGTGAGTAGAGTATTCATATTCTTGTCTGTTAGATACAGCTCAATCAAAGAAGGGCCTGGCCGCCTCATTGCAGAGAAGGACCTCGGGACCAATCCACCTCGAGAAAGAAGAGATAACCGGTCCCCCTCCCCCATAGAGCACCCCTTTTCTGCCGCAAGGCTTTGCCTAATAAATGCAGAAGTAAAGACGTTAAGAAATAATTGAAATAGGAAAGCCTGCTGTAGTTGGGAGGGTGGGCAAGCATGGCGCCGCAAAATTTGTACGAGCGCCTTTATTCTTGGCATAGGCGTACTTACCGGAGGGGGGGGGGGGAAGCAAGATGGGCAAATGGTCCCCCATTGTCCAAAGCTGGGCCAAAATATGCCATTCATCTCCCCCTCCCCCATCGCCCCCCCATGCACACTTTCCGAAGCGGGCACTCTCGGCTGCGCGATGTAAAGTCCAGCAAAACGACTTCTGAAGCTAAATTTATTTATTAATTGAGTTCACGCAAGTAATGCTTTTCGTTACTACGTGTTGCCTGCTTCGCCAGTGAGGATTGTCTTGTGTGCCTCCACGGGGAGCAGTGTAGCGGAAGACGCGTGGAATTCGCCATACACGCTCACGTTACGGAGAAGGCCTGGCGCAGGGCAGTTTCCGCCCAAACTAATATCAGCTTGCGGTACCTGCATCATGACAAGATTTTGTAATCGCTATATCAGTATTTGAAAACGCAATCAGAGTGCTGTATTTAACCTGCGAGCGATGAGGAGGCCCGGATAATTTATTACAATCAGACTCACCCAAAAGAGTGGCGTGCCTTCACGAAATCGTTGGCTTACCAAATGCTGGAACAAGTTAATCTCTGTCCAGAGATAGCCTCATAGCCTTGCGGTCTAAGTGTCATATCACCACCAAAACCTCTTAGTTTTAACTGTCCGATTTCATTGTATAATCACGACTTATCGAAGATGTTCGTGAGAATGGCCTTGGTCGAATGTGCAGAGCCTCTTCAATAACATCAGAACACTGAGTTGAATTTTTTCTAAATGCACGTGTGACTTCTGATTTCGTCGACTTCATTTTCACTCTGTTCCTAAATAAGAGCTACAATGTTACTTGTTTCCCGACAGGAGAAAAACGAGCGGATACTTCATACTTTGAATATAAAGAAAAGATGGCCTCCTTTTGGCGACGCGTACCGAAAATTTTGACTATAGGTTGCTTATATTCTCTGAAAACAGTTACTGAATGTCCCTTTCTGCAAATTCTTAAACGTTATACGCCGCATTTAGTCGTTTTCCTCCGCCAACCTCGGTAAACTATGGAGGTCACGGTGTTGTTATTTATTAGAAGTAGGAAAAAATCTTTCGAGTGACGAGCGATAAGTGTTCATTCTTTGTAGGCGCGTTATAGCCTTTGTAAAGTGTTACTCATTGAATGAATGAATTCCGGGTTCTTGCGTGCCTAACCCGCCATTTGATTATGAGGCATGCCGCAGTGGGGGACTGCGCATTAATTTTGGCTACCAGGGGATCTTTAGCATGCCCCAATCTACGAGACGCTGGGAGTTCACGCATTTGGCCCCCGTCGGAAAGTGGCCGCCGTGACCGAGATTTGATCCCATGACCTCATGCTTAGCAGCTCAACACCATAGCCGCTGCAGATAATTACTAATCCCACGTTTTTCCGTGTGTTTTATTGTATTAAACAACATTCGTAGTTTGTTTCTTCGATGTCGTCGGTCAGCTATAGAAGGAATCCTTTTTATATCAAGGGAACAATGGGGGCATGGTATGGATAATTTGGAGGTTACTTAAGCCACAAGGGTGGGTTAAATGCGCATTTTCCAGTAGAATACGCATGTAAGTGGTCCACAGCGTAATTAGACTGTTTCACGAGCGGTGCAAAATTTAGACGGCTGCGCCAGCATAATTTCTTTTCATAATTTCTGGCATAAGTATGTTTCATCTTTCATATATCTCGGTGTTCATATCTGTAGTAATCTACCATGGAAGCATCATGCAACGCACATCATCGTCAAAGCTTACCGTTCACTTCGGTACTTTTGAAGAAATTTCTATATGGCGCCCATATCGCTTCAAAAGTTTCTGTACGCCACTTACATCCGTCCGTCACTTGAATATGCATCGTCTATCTGGTATCCGGGTGGTACTACACTGATAAACGAACTTGAAAGAGTGCAGAATCGTTCCGTTCGCTTCATCTCATACAGTTATGACCGCACAGCCAGTGTTACTGTGATGAAGTCACTACTTAACCTTCGGGAACTTACCATTCGGCGTAAAATAGTACAACTCACTCTTTTTCATCAAATTTACTATCACAACAAACATCTTCGTGAACAGTTCCTTAAAATCCGTCTTTTCATATTAACTAGAATTGACCACCTCCAAAAAGTTGATGTTCCTCACTGCACAACTGTGACCTATTCACATCCATTCTTGACCTCGAACCACCTCCAAATGGAATCAGCTGCCAGAAGCCACTACTGCTATTACGGATACATCGCGCTTTAAGCGTTTTTTGAACAACATGCTTAACATCGCCTAAATATTTCTACTCAATTTGTTCTAGTCTAGCCTTTCTTTACTTTATTTTTATATCTTGAAATAACTCTGCTTTTTCTAAGTTGCAGTTGTATATCTTTTTTGTATTCATTTGTTTGGTCTGTAATAAGCACCCTCCTCTAGAATGTGCAAACCTTGAAGGTAAAATAAGTAAATACATAAATAAATAAATAAATTACAACTTAAACTGAGGTCAGACTTTACGAACATAAGGAGATCAATATGCCAAGTAAATGTGCGATTGTAAGTGCGAGTTGATCAAATGCAGCTTTAAAAAATTGTTAGCAAGTGGTCGAAGGTGTCACGCTGCTGCCATTAGCTAGCTTTCCCAGAATAATGCCTATCATATATGTCTTACTTTGAAGGAATATGCAGCATTCTAAGCGCAATGTGTGGCGTAAGCCTTATCGGGCTTATTTATAAGCGTTATGAGTAATTATTGAACCTTATTCTCTTTTCTTTCTTTTTAACTTTTTTCATGCTTGATATATTAGTTTCGCCTTGTGTCCTTACTGAAACAAATGAAGCAGCTTCATTATGTTTAGTGACCTATGGGCAGGTTAATGGGTGATGTCTTCGTGAAGTTCAAAATTGATCGGAAATTGGGTCTTTCGCAATAATTTACGCATGTAAGCGCTCTTGAATATCAGGAGTATGTATAACGAGCGGGGCCGAATTGTGCCTGCTGCACTGACAGAGCTATGAATTTCATGAAGACCAAATTTAGCCAAAATTGCTGGTACGCTAAAGGAACTCTCTGTGTGAAGCTAAATGGTTTTGCCTCTAACAGAGCCTCTGTAAAAAAAAAAGATTATGTAATCTTAGAGCGTATGATATCGCCCCTATAAGCTATGGCTCACAGTGTCCCGGCATAGTTGTAGGTTAAGACAGATTTATACATATCATGGAAAGGGGAGGGTAAATATGATAATGCCAATGTGCGACAAAATGTTTACATTCCTTGTCCAGTTAAATGCGTTGCAAACAATTACTGAGCCGCCGTCTTTTTCCCCTATGTTCAGGCGTCATAACACGTTCGAACTTGGTTTCAGGGATCTCGTTGGTGAACTGAACGAGACATTTTGTTCATATTTGCCGAAAATAAAGGGCGGGTTATGGCCAATATGTAGCCAAGCCTCAAAAAGGGGGGATTAATTATGGCATTTGCAGTAAATTACACATGCAAGTAATCTGCTGCTTTAAGAAAGTGTTCTACGAACGAAGAACTTATCCCGTTGCCCTGGGATAACAGAGAACTCAACCGATATCAAATCTAGTGGAAATTGAAGGGGAAGGGAGGACAAGCAGGGTGGGATGACAGTATGATAAATGTTATGGCGAAGTAACATTGTGTTGATGAATTACGCTGTTAATAATATTCTCAACAAGCAGTGCTACAAAGCATTGCATGCCGGCAAGTTTTCAACGGCACAGTCATAACGGCACATTTATGCGGGCGCATAACTTCGACCATACTGTTAGCTAAACTGGCGATACAGTTATACTCTTGACCTGAACATCACCTACAGCTGTGTTTAATAACTAGATTTATTTGTAGTAAATCTCCTCTCTTTATTTGCGCTGTACTCCTGCTACAGGGTGGGATCCGGGACCTCTGTGTAACACTCATTATTTTTTGCGACTGTATCATCTTGAGATGTTATATAGTTGCGAGAAATAATTGCAAATTGAAAAATTGTTTCTACCCCTTGGTTCACCATGTGTGATTGATAAATAGGTCTACGTCTCTGAAGTATAAAGATAACTGACAGACGCATTTCCAGCCTCTTGCAATTGTTGTAACAGTAATACATATTATATATATATATATATATATATATATATATATATATATATATATATATATATATATATATATATATATATATATATTGTTGCAGGAAGAAAGCAGGCCCACGAGTATTAAATAATGTATATTTACAACAGAGGTATATGGCGGTCAGGCAACTGCCAGACTTCGTCTTTCTCTATACCAATTCAACTTCTTCCTTCTCTTCACCGCAACATGACCCTCCCGGCGGAGTAGCTCCGTCCCGGTGCAAGTAATTGAGCCTCACTTAATGGGGGGACATAGGGCTTGAGTCTGACGACGTGAACAACATCGCTAGTGAATTTGGGAGGCACTGAAGGCTGACCGATTGGGGCGATCTCGTAGGTCACGTCGGACAGTTAACGTGAGATCTGGTACGGACCATAATAACGGGAAAGTAGTTTTTCCGACAAGCCAACGCGACGTGAAGGCGTCCAGAGAAGGACAAGGGAACCAGGTGAAAAATGGGTGTCTCGGTGCCGAAGGTCGTAGCGTCGCTTTTGAGAAGCTTGTGAGACTGTGAGGCGATGACGGGCGACTTCTCGGGCCTTGGCGGTTAAGTCAATAGCATCGCGAGCGTAACCAGTGCTGCAGGTGATTGTACTGCGGAAGGTAGCAACGTGTCAAAGGGCAAGGTGGGGTCGTGGCCATACACCAGGTAAAATGGTGAAAATCCGGCAGTGTCATGACGGGACGAGTTGTATGCGAAAGTGATGCAGGGTAAAGCGACGTCCCAGTCGCGGTGATCGTCGGAAACGTACATAGCCAGCATTTCAGTTAGCGTGCTGTTTAGTCGCTCGGTGAGGCCGTTCGTTTGAGGGTGGTACGAGGTAGCAATCTGGTGTTCTGTAGAACAGGAGCGGAGCAGATCATCGACGACCTTCGATAGAAAGTAGCGGCCGCGATCGGTCAGTAACTGGCGAGGGGCGCCGTGGTGCAGGATGACGTCGTATAGTAAGAAGTCGGCGACATCTGTAGCGCAGCTGGTTGGTAACGCTCGTGCGATGGTATATCTCGTGGCATAACCTGTTGCTACAGCAATCCATTTGTTTCCTTTGATGGAAATTGGAAAGGGGCCCAGGAGGTCTAGGCCCACGCGGAAGAAGGGCTCTGTAGGGATATCTATTGGTTGCAGCAAACCAGCGGGAGGCATAGCACGCATCTTCCGGCGCTGACACAGGTCGCAAGAAGCGACATAACGGCGCATAGAACGATAAACGCCGGGCCAGAAGAAGCGGCGCTGCAGGCGGTCGTATGTACGAGTGATGCCCAGATGTTCAGCAGTAGGAGCATCTTGAAATTGCTGGAGCACGGCGAGTCGAAGGGGCTTGGGAACGACTAGTAGGAGCTCCGGGCCGTCAGGACGAACGCTACGACGGTATAAGGTTCCATCGCGCAAGGCGAACATGCGGAGTGGCAGGTCGTTGGACGAGGAGCTTAAGCGTTCCATAAGCGTTCGAAGAACAGGATCTTTGCGCTGCTCGTCGCCAATATGGAGGAAGCCGGAAAGGGATAGAACACTGATGTCCGAGTCTGCATCGGTATCGTCCGGTTGATCCACGGGATTGCGGGACATGCAGTCAGCGTCTTTATGCAGGCGCCCTGACTTATACATAATAGAAAATGTATATTCTTGTAGGCGCAATGCCCAACGTTCAAGTCGTTCAGTTGGGTCCTTCAAAGAGGAGAGCCAGCAGAGGGCGTGATGATCGGTTACGACGCAGAAGCTCCGACCGAAACGGTACGGCCGAAATTTCGCGACCACCCATACGAGCGCGAGACATTCTCTCTCAGTAATGGAGTAATTTCGCTCGGCAGTGGAAAGAAGGCGGCTAGCTTAAGCGATGACACGGTCTGGGCCCTGTTGACGCTGAGCGAGGACAGCGCCGATGCCACGACCACTCGCGTCAGTTCGTACTTCAGTGGGCGCAGAAGGGTCAAAGTGTGACAGAATTGGTTAAGTTGTAAGCCGTTCAATCAGGGTAGAGAAGGCGTTCTCCTGCAGTGGTCCCCAAGAGAAAGAGACGTCTTTCTTAAGAAGGTCAGTGAGAGGGTGAGCGATGTCGGCAAAATTGTTCACAAATCGCCGGAAATAAGAGCATAAGCCCAGAAAACTACGGACATCGTTTGTTGAACAAGGTACAGGAAAATTTCGCACGCCGTGAACTTTCTGTGGATCAGGTTGGTTTGCGAGATGGCCGAGCATGTTAATTTCATGGCGACGGAACTGGTGCTTGGAGGACTTTAGCTGAAGGCCAGCCCTGCGAAACACGGAGAGTATGATTGTGAGGCGCCGCAGGTGGCTCTCAAAGTTCGGCGAGAACACAATCACATCGTCGAGGTAACAGAGGCATGTAGACCACTTCAAGTCGCGCAAGAGAGGGTCCATCGTTCGCTCGAATGTAGCTGGCGCATTGCATAAACCAAAGTGCATGACTTTAAATTGGTACAGACCGTCCGGTGTGACGAAGGCGGTTTTCTCGCGGTCCATCTCATCGACGCTAATCTGCCAATAGCCGGAGCGGAGGTCAATTGATGAAAAGTATTGGGTCGGGGATCGGTGAAGGCAGTCAAGAGCGTCCTCAATGCGAGGCAGGGGATAAACATCCTTTTTTGTTATCCTGTTGAGGTGACGGTAGTCAACGCAGAAGCACCACGAGTTGTCTTTTTTCTTTACCAAGACAACCGGTGATGCCCACGGGCTACAGGAAGGTTCAATGATATCTTTGTGCATCATCCTGTCTACCTCTTTCTGTATGATGGCGCTTTCTGTTGCTGAGACACGATGTGGCCGCCTGTGATTGGGGCTGGCGTCACCGGTATTGATGCGATGCGTGACAACAGATGTGTGGCCAAGTGGACGGTCATCCAAATCAAAGATGTCCCGATAAGATGACAGGAAGTAACGAAGAGCTGCTGTTTGCTCGGAAGGAAGGTCACGGGCGATCATCTTAGAAACATCGTCCGCGTGCGTCGAGTACGGAGGAGTGGGTGACAAAGGTCCGTTGGTACTGAGGAAGGATGCGGAGGTCAGAGAAGAAACCTCAAATTCTTCCAAAGGAGTGATATGCGCTATAGCGATACCGTGTGGCAGCACATGCGACGAAAATGCGAAATTGAGGATGGGCACGCGAATGCAGTTTTCGCGGATCCGGACTAAGGTGCTCGGCAGGGCAATATTGCGCGAAAAAACCACGGCAGTAAGCGGCGACACGACGTACTCGCCATCAGGTACGGGAGGACAGGGTGTCACGAGGACATTTGTAGCCGCTTGTGCAGACAGCCTTGCAAACTCAGCAGAACATAAGCGGTGTGAAGCACAAGTTGTTGTGTCGGCAGGAAGTGGCAGATCCAACTGTACAACACCTGCGGAGCAGTCAATTTGGGAAGAGTGTTTCGAAAGGAAGTCGAGGCCGAGAATTACGTCGTGCGGACAGCGTTCAAGCACGATAAATATAACAACGGTATAATGGTTCCCAATGGTCACACGTGCTGTGCAGAATCCAAGGACAGGTGAAGTACTCCCATCGGGGACTCTCACAGTGGCCGGTACGGCGGGTGTCAGAACCTTTCTGAGCCTTCGGCGGAGAGCAGCGCTCATAACTGAAAGTTGCGCTCCTGTATCAACGAGAGTTCTAACAGGAACGCCATCAACTTCAATGTCCAGTAGGTTTCCACATGTAGGCAGGGTCAACAGAGGATTTGTGGGCCGGGTCGGAGTTGCAGCTTCACCTCCGGGAGCTGCACCGCCTAGTTTCCCGAAGCGAAGCGACCGGTAATGCAGAAAGGGACGAAGAGCGGTGAACGAGAGCCGAACGGGGCCTACGACCTTGCCGAAACCGGTAGCGGCTGGATCTTGGTGGAGCACTGTCGGCGTTGATGTTCCTAGTAGGCGTATAGGTCGAGAAAGTACGATTGTCTGGCGCTTGGCGGTAGTGACACGGAGACGACCATCGAGGAGGCGACGACCAGTGGTTGCGGCAATGACGGGCGATGTGTCCAATAATGGAGCAATTAAAACGGATGGGTTTATCATCCGCTGTGCGCCAGTCAGCTGGGTTGCGACGGAGTGGCGGAAAGCATTGCGTCTTGGAGCGAGCAGCCGGAGAAATTTAGTAGGTGTTTGTATGGCGGACCGAGCAGAGAGATGGAATGCCCAAATTTGCTATTTCCTCCCGAGCGACCGCTTGTATAAGGGAGAGGGCGGCCCCGCTTTCCCAACAGTCGTAACGAACTTGAGCCGGAGCAATGGCCTCAAGCTCACGGCGAACGATGCGCGTGATATCTTCCGGTCCTCTGGGCTAAACTAACCGCGGCGGGTTTTCGCAAGAAGATGTCGCGGTGGTATTGGGCAATCGGTCGAAAGTTTGAGCGACGCGGCGGCCCTTCGCTTGTTCGAAGCGCCGGCACTCCTATATAATTGCATCCACAGTGGCACAATCATTGCGCATCAGGAGACTGAAGGCATCGTCTGCAATACGTCTCAGTATGTGACCAATCTTGTCTGCCTCGGTCATGTTGTTATCAGCCTTGCGACAGAGGGCCAGCACATCCTTTATGTACATAACATAGGATTCTGTGGACGTCTGAGCACGGCACGCAAGTTCTTTTTTTGCTGCCAGCTGACGACCGACAGGTTTGCCAAACAGGTCTCGTATTTTTTTCTTTGCAGACATCCCAGCTCGTTAGGTCAGCTTCGTGTGTGTCGTACCATTGCTTCGCAGTTCCTCTTAGATAAAATATCACGTTTGCTAGCATCATTGCTGGATCCCACCTGCTTTTGTCGCACACTCGCTGGTACATCGTAAGCCAGCCCTCAACGTCGACGTTGGCCGTGCCACGAAATGTCCCTGGGTCCCGCGGATGAGTGAGGATGACCGTTGGCATGGGCTGCTGAGGCGTTGTCGCTTGTGTCGGTTGATTTGCCATGGTCGCGGCAGATAGATGAAGTCCACTGCGAAGTTCTGTGATTGTACCCCGCACCTTACACCAAAATGTTGCAGGAAGAAAGCAGGCCCATGAGTATAAAGCAATATATATTTACAACAGAGTTATATGGCGTTCAGGCAAATATATATATATATATAAATGTTACTTCGCTCCAATAGCAAAACGATTCATCATAGTTCAGCAACCTGCGAAACGTAGGGTGTCCTAGCAGATGAGAAAAACTTAAACGAAGGGTGTATACTTTAAAAGAAAACTCAGGGAACGCAAATAAAGTTCCAGGCGTGGTCCTACAATGAATTATAGAGCACGGTATCAGACCCAAGAGCGCGAACTCTAAACCAAGTTATGAACCTCACCGAAGAAGCAGGAATGGAGAGCTGAATGCACTGCATAGCTCCATATATATCACTCCTAACTGCTAAATTTTATCTCACACCAAGGATTGAAAGCAAACACTGAGGAACGTTTACATTAAAAATACAAGACTAAAGAATTTAATAAATTAGGTTTTCGTCTAACCCGCACAGTGAGCAAGAGCGAACGTTACGAAAGCGAAATGACAAAGTTGTTGCCTAACGTTGGAGCGTGATTACTCACCAAATGTCTGTCTACTGCATACCGTTTCTTTGCACAGCGCGGACAACATCTGTAAGGCAAAACAAGTTTTCTGACCTTAACTACTCCTTTTTGTAATCTGGTTCTCACTTCATCCACAACCTCAAAGTTTTCTCAGCTTTATTTAATGAAGTATCGGATCCAAGAAAATAAAAAAAACTGTTACTACCTACCAACGCAGCGCGTAGTGCGCGTGATTAAATGCTGTGCCTGTCCTCAGAAAACACTAATAAAATTTTACCTTCTCCAAGGGCTTAAAGTGGAGAGCTTTCAGACAGCGTTCCGTCGGCTTCTAAGTCCTCCTCCATTCAATCTTATACTCTTGACACCAAAGGGCACTGTTCGTAAAGGCACTGCAGCACGATTGATAGATGCGAGAAAATTCCGGACGACAGAGTGCTAAAGCGTGTGAGAAAAGCATTTGACGTTAGCTTTTGTTCGAATACCGCTTTCGAGGCAGGTATTTTTAGCAATGCATGGCAACAGTATAAGAGCGTATGTTCTTTACTATGTTTTACAAAAGCTTAGCGCACTTTTTTTTTACTGTTGCTCTTCCACTCGGGACTCTGAGCACTGAAGAACTGTGCCGCGCGTGCAAGATAAAACAATTGAAGGCAGGAGCCCAAAAGTGAGACAATGCGTAAGAAAAAAAACTGTAATTGTTCGAACTACTTAATGTAGGTACGATGAATTAAAATTGAAGCATTGGTCACTGCTTCATATTACTAGCAATGAAGCATACTTACTCCAACTTTTGATATACATATTTAATTTCTTGCTGAAGAGGTAGCGTTCGTGTCGTGTAAACATTGGCGACTGGCGAATGTTTTTGTTGTTGTCGTTTTTGTTGTGTTGTTATTCAGTTGAACGATTCAATTGTCGTATTGTATGCATCGGTAATCTAGATCATTCTTCTTCGTCAAACTCTTTTAAACCGGTCGCATTACAGGTCGCCTCACAGACTATCAAATACCTTCTTTGATCATTGATAGTTGACCTCCAAATACTGATAATTAAAAAAAATGTAACGGTTTGAAGTTACGGGTGCCATCAAACAACCCAAGTAGAATAGTATTAGCTTAGTTTATAGCCTCTGAAATATACGACTCTATTCAAGAAAGAAATCAGCCCGACATTCAGAAGAATACTAGGCAATTCCAGGAACTCCAAAAACTAAGGCGACAAGTACCAGGGTGTCCCAGTGCATCCGCTCCTGACATCCACTCTATATCAAACGTATACGCATAGCATAGTACTTCCGTTGAAGCCGGTGTTTTCTATCGAACAGGTGCACTGAGCCGCCGCGGTGTTGCCAAAGTGTATGCTCTTCGATAGTTCATTCCTGACCTATGCATCAGAAAAATGAAAGGAAATCACAGAAACAACAGAGAACTTCAAATCGCACCAAAAGACCGGAACCATCACTTGGTGGGCCAATTTGAGTGTCTGCAGAGGCTTAAATTTTCAGCAGTTACTGAGCAGAGATCAATGGCCTTCAAGCCAAAAGCACTCTTGAGACATTTTTCCGTAAACGTTGAGTTGTTTCAGGAGCTTATCTTGGTGGGCAAGTTGGTTTTACAGTTATTATGAAGATGCGCACTAAATGACACATATACACTGAGGAGGACAAACGAGGCGAACATTTGCCTTGTCTGTCAATCTTTGTATCTGTTTGAATTTGTAACGGTCTTGACAACGTGCACTACAGTGAAGCAGCATAAAGCATTTGTTCATACCTTTGAGGTACGTGCGGAGTCTGTGGAATATTTAATTTCAATGAGCAAATCATAGGATTTGATAACAGGCATGGTTGTCAAAGCTGCTGTGGCACTGGAGGACTTACAATTTTCGAGGTATTGAGGCTAGTGCCGAAGTACACATCAGGACTGAAATTACCTGAAGAAAAGCCTTGCGATTCTGCGCAATAAATGGGCATTCTGACATCGCTTGCCAGGAGCCAGAGGAGAGGGTGACCAAGCCACAGAAGCCCTAACGTTTAGAACCATCCGCCGATCACACAGATCCTGTATAAAAACGTAGTATGAACTGTAGCACAATGTTGAAATGCGAATGATCCATTTTTAACTGGAGACGCAGACATGTCACGGATGTAGCGTAGTTAATTAGGCTTATGCATAGCGTCGAGTCAACTGAAGTACTGCTAAGTTATGAAGCCTTCTCTTTACGCAGAAAGCAAATGTGAAAACAAGCAATACGTTTAGCAGGACGTGTGAGACCAAAACGTCCTGGGAAGCGCAGGAAGCGCTTTATACTGATAAGTGAAAGGATCAACCTCAGGGGCAGCAGGAAGGTAAGAACAAAAGGCAGGGAGGTCAACCAGGCGAGCGTCTGGTTGGCAATATGGGCAGTGAAAATAATGTTAAGGGAGGAAAGTAAGAAAGGAGAAGGGGGAATAACTAGGAGTGAAGCCACATAGGATAGCCCATAACGCTCTCGGAGAAGTAACTGAGGCCAGACTTTTTCATAAACTGCAGTAGTGTAAGCCTCGGTTTGTATAAGCCTGCGACGCGTGGGGTCATAGTACGAGAATGCTAGTCGCTGGCGGTAGTCTATGGCCATCGTTCGCATAAAGTGGGGAGCATAAATATAGAGGGTCTTATTGAATTCTTAGGTTTCATCATCGGACTCCTTCTTATTGCTCTGGTTGCTTTATTTTTGGTCTGATAGGAATGACCCCTGCTGCTACATGATTTGGCATCTAACGCTGTAAATCACAACTTTACAACTTCGGCATGTAGTCAACAGCTCCTAACTATTTAGCTATGCTTATTGTTCCAAACATTGAAATATATACCACTGTACTGTCTATCTTTGACATATAACGATTAGCGAAACGTCTTCTTGGCATTGATATAAAATCTGAAAGGGTTAATGGTTGACCGGAAGTGTTCTACAGCTCATTACGGTCACATAATCGAGATAAATTGCAGTCTGTCCCTTTCATGTTTCGCAAACGAGTCTCGAACTATAACTCTGCGCAGTACTCGTCGTGGTGCACACGGCCTTAGCAAAACAACTCATAGATCTTTCCGATTCTGGCGATTTTCCAGCGAGGGTGCAGCACTTATCAGAACGTCGTCTGGCGCGGCCTAGATGTTTTGTCTCAAGTAAGAAGCAATGCATGGGCCTGTACTGCGCGCGTGCTCGAGCTATTTACTGGCTGAGAGTGGAGTCTAATAAATGACCGCAGCACTGTTGTTCATCCATGCTGTTTTCTTCTCCTAGCGCGACGCTGTTCATGCCAGTACATTGTCCGAGTTACGCCCCTAATGGCCGTGGTAGTGCTTAACCGTTAGGTTCCATGCACATAAACGATCTCTGCGAAGACACCGATAACTTTGGGAACTATTTGGCACGTGTTTTTGGAGGCGTAAGAATAAACGGAAAAGTGTGCAAAGAAGTGGTAAATGCTGCAAGCAGGCCTATTCGCGTATACATGGCGCTACTTCTACGACAAGGAGAAAACTTTCTTAGATGCGACGCTGCCTTAGCGCTGAGCTCTTCAGCCAGGCGAAGACACTACCAGGGGAGTGTACAGCCTTGGCATGCTTTTTTTATGTTACCAAGTGCGTCGCCGGTCTAAATATTTTAATCTTGTAGCCTAACAGACGAGAATAGGCTATCAGAACTCCTTTGTTCGTGGAGAATAGGCAGCTGCTTAATGAAATTGCCGGTATGCCCTTTCAAATAACACATGAGAAGAGTGAGCAGACATGCGAGTTTACTTTCACAGAATTTTTTCACAAAGAAGAAGAAACTGGATGTGCAAAAGTGCAGCTGGTGTTCTGTATATTACTTGTGTGGTAACGCTGTGCGTGCCTCTAGAAACAAGAAGCGTTTAGTATATTGGCGAAGAAAAGCACAGATAAAAGCTGGCCATGGAATCGTCGCAGGCATGCGTCTCTTCACGAGAAACTTAAGAAGGAAGGGAGATAGTTGCGAAACTCTTAACGCAAGTAGCTCGACCAGGCTAGATGACCTTTGTCTCCACGCCCAGTGTAAGTGGATGACTTTAGCAGTATCTTTATTATCTTAATGCAGAAGCGTAGAGGGCCACAAAGGCCCTGAGAAATGTCCTTTACTGTGGCTACTGTGAACTCAAGTCGTATTCCGTTACGCTTTATTGTAACGGTGATATGGTAAGAAAATTGTGGATGCGTCGTGCTGAGTATCTGTGGCAATATATATATATATATATTTATTTCAAATTTTACCATTTCCATACCAGAAATTGGATTGAAAATTTTGGCGCCATTCTACAGATTCAGAAGTGGTAAATGTACTTAGATGAACACAGTAAGTGTCTGAAGCGGTGAAACCTGTAACGAAGCAAGAACTTCGAAATGTCGCGTGCTCGTACCTTGCTACGTAAGCCGGTAAATACACCTAACCGAACTTCTTGTCGAATGTTTGTGCTTGTGCAACGTACCTGTTAACCACGGTACTGTTAACTTGTGCAAAGTACGCACCTTAACCACGCTGACGAGAACGTTATCTACGTCTCCTTAATATATTTCAAATAAAAATTCTTTTTTTCAAATCACTCCATGCACAGCAGTTCTAAGCAACGCCGTTTTTGTTGCACCTGTTTCATCTGCCTGTATACTTCCCGTTGGCGCTTTTGCAAATTTTCTATATTTTGAAGCCATACGTGGCCGCTGGTCGGCGGCCATCTTTAAGCCGTGGGGATGGCTGAGCCTCACCCTGCAGTAGTGATCAGGCTTGCGTCTTTCAGCCCGCAGACGCTGCTGAGCTTTTGAGCCTCACTGGAAACGCAGGTAAGAGCGCGCGAGGTGCTTGCTGTATGTGAAAGAATGCGTGACCTCAAAGGGCCACGTATTCAGCGCAAAAGCCCAACATCGTACAGCCCCTCTGCATCGAGAAGTGTACTTCCCGTGCAATGCAAAACCGTACATTTACGCTACGGGCCGAACGCCAGCGTAGTTCCAGCACGCGTGAAGAATTACAAAGCGACGGGAGTGTAAGGTAGGGAAATACCGAATTCAGATTGAAGTTCACTGTTATTTGAGGGCGTTTGTGACCTTCTAAAGATATGGTATTTTTTGCCTTTTCCACGGAGCGTCGCAATGTCTTTGATGTGTCATCCTGAGGGACACCGCGGTAGTGGAAGCAGGGGCGTCAATTTAATTATGCATACGCCATCTCTCCTGCTATAATTGGATCTGTGCATTCTGATTGGTTCAAAGCATCAAAGGGCAGAGCGGTCTCTAATGTACTCCAAAGAGCGACGCAAACGTCTACTTTCCCACTGCTACCGCCGGCAACGTTGTAGGGTAACATTGCTAGAACGGAAGCAGTGACTTGCACCTTGGGGGAGGGGGGAGGAGGGTTGGCCGGCTTTTCTAGAGCTGGTGTTTTTGGGCGCATAGGTGCGTGTGAATAAAAATGGCGCGCAACAGGTTGAGACAGCTTTTGGTTAACTTGGGTGCAAAGCGAGCGTGCACCAAAACATAAAATTTTCAAGGGCCGGAGCAAGAACAAAACAAACAAACACATAATTGTGTTTCCTTGAACCAATTGTGAAGGCTCTGTGAGCGTGTCAAACGATCGATTGGTGTTTCATGATTTCACCTGATACAATGTGGTATATATTAAAATAAATCTGTCGAATATTTTAGAACATTTACTGTGCAGGAGAATTGTTTGGTGGGCTTCTTGTGCTCTCGAATTTAGTTTCATACTGCTTCAAAAGGTAAAGTCATGCATCTCAAGCGTCACTGGTAAAACAGAGGCAGCTTGTAAATATAGGATGCAAGCACGACTATTAAAATGAACTTGACTGCAATAGCAGTAGAGCTTGCAGAGATTTGTTTTAAACACCTATATATGTAAATACAAAATCTGTATCTGGTAAAGCAGTCACGAAGAAGTTTCTGTTGTTGATGATTTCACACGTAACATACACGCGTCTTATCTCGAGCAGGTGATTATGGCATTTTTCTTCATTGTCGATTTACAATGCATTGATAAGGCTACAACTGTAATTCGTAAGAGAGCTGCCTGCGACTTCAGGGTTCTGTACTACTAGGCTGCTGCAGCTTGGTACTATTTTCATTACCGACCTATCTAGCGGCTGTTTCAACAAGATATTATGTCGTTGCAGCATCGTTGCTTGCTTAATGCTTTTGCATCAGTGTACAACCCCATCATAACAAGCCAAGGTGGCCCGCACTTCGCTGCGGTTGGCCGGTGGATTATGAAGATCAATGATACTTTACAGCACATTTCCTATCGAGACCAGACGTTTCACTTTGACGGGCATCGAGCAACATCAGCTGACGTTTTTGATTAGTGTAAATTCATAAACCACAGCCGCTGGCAAGTTGAACTATTGCTGTTCACAAGCAGCAACAAGTTCTCCGCTGTCCTTTGCTCTTTAGCACAAGTGATCAATGAAGTAGCAAAGTCTTACCTGTTCGTCGTTGGAACGCCACAGAAATCCATTATGCAAAAAAGAGGTGAGGCGCGCAGACAGGACACAAGAGTAGAGAAGTGGACAACACGAACGCTCTACTTCTCTACTCTTGTGTCCTGTCTGCACGCCTCACCAATTTTTTTTCTTTGCATAATGAATCCTTACCAACTAGCTCAGCTTTCTGTAGTTCTAAGCAGAAATCCACTAATGGCCTTCGAAGACCCGATTTTCCCATTACTCGTTGGCTGACACTTCCGCGCCTAATGTGATAGTCAACAACAAAGACAGCCATAATGACGATCCGGCGTCTCAATTCAACGCACTCAGCGGCTCGCCGTTCCCCTCGACGAAAATCGGCGAGGACAGTAACCTCAGTGAAGTGAGTGATGGTATTGTCAGTACGTATGCGTCGCCTTCCCAGAGTGCTGCTGGCATGAGCGCCATACATATCCACCAGCAACTTGGAGGCATCCCGGCATGACAGGAGACCCATCAGATTTCAGTTAGAACTCAGAAGCATCCTGCTTTCCAAAAGTTTCTTTAAGGTATGACGCCAAATTTGTAAAGAAAGAACTCTTTTGAAAAAAGTAAGATACCACATATTGTTCTCTCTCGTAGAGCACAGTTATCCAGGCAAATCAGACTGTTATATGTAACGTAAATATGCGACAGAACCTATCTCACCATGAATGTCGGCGGTAACGCATCAGCATTGAACCAATGTTCTCCGTTCGAGGGGATTTTTCCTTTTATACACAACAAGCCAGAAAACAACTGATCGAGCATGCGAAGACGTAAAATAAACCATTCAACCTTTGAGTGGACCGACTGCGCATCGATGATAAATCTTATGCATATGATGCCACAAAGCGCTCAGAAGTGGAAATCAGCAGATAGCTAGACCTAGACAAAGATGAATCGCCGATAACTCATCGCATTGTTATATAGTTAACATTATCACTCGCAAATATTAGAACCCTGATGTCAAAACGTGAACTCGTTTCATCTCATCGTGAAGATTGCGACTGCACTATTCTTACGCGTGTGGTGTGTGTTTCTTTCTCTACGTCTTTCTTGCATTGGTACTCTAAGTTTTTGTTAATATGCGTTCCCAACAAGCCCACCGATCCATCGTATTCTTACTCTCGCCGAAACGTGGCTTTTCCCCGACTAAGCCGATAACGAAATTCTTCCCAGTATGCTCACCTATAATAGTTATTGACGCGATCGCTCAGATGGAAGAGGTCGTGGAACCCTTGTGGCTATTAAAAATACTATGACATCATACATTACTGACTCATCTTCAGGTCTAGAGATTGTCTGGACCGTATGCTGCTGCCGTTCCGCAAACGTTCTGATAGGCGTTTGCTACCGTCCCCCAGATTATAATAATATAATAATATAATGATTTATTTCCATCACCATTACATTGATGAAAATTACATTACAGTGATTGCTTCGTTGATGAACTGCGCAGCAGCATTGCTAAAGCCACCCAGCTCTGTCGAACCGAGTTTACATACCTGATTGGCGACTTTAATCTCATTGATTGGCCAAACTTGTCATCCTGCAGCCTAACATTAGATTATAATCTCTTAAAGATCATTAAAGAGCCTACCCGTAGCTCTAACGTCTTAGGTCTTGTTCACACCACGGAGACTACAGAACAAGTAAATGTTCACACCCCGCTAAAGAACACTCCCTATACCTAGAAACGTCATCGTATACGTCGCACAGATTACACAATCATCTTAGCTTCACACGCATCTGTGGTAAAAGTGACGCATCTAACTCGTCTGTAATTTCACCTGCCATTCACCTCTAGAACAGCCTCCCCGATAACATAGTTGTGGAAACTGACCGTGAGAAATTCAGGCACTCACTCATATCGTTTAGCCCTGGTTAACCATTGCCATCATACTCACTGTGTGGTTTTATTTTTCCTAATTTTTCCTTGCACTGTAATACGTGTGTTATAAGCTTACCGAGTTCCTTTTTATTGTACTCATACACAGCTGTAAGTAGCTAATATGTTTCTCTAATTTTTAGGCTGTGCACTTGGCTGGTGTTTTTCTTCTCTAGCTTCATATCGTCACTAGATTCTATGTGCTTACTTCATTTTATGCCCTCCTTACTCAATGCCACATGTAAGGACCTTGTAAGGTATTTTATAAATAAATAAAGAAAATACATATAGTGTCACAACGTACTGCCCCCGTCGAAACAAGTTATGTGCGAGGCGTGTACCACAGCGGGATTCCTCTTTCGCGCTACCATAAGAACACTCGGCGCCATCTAGGGGCGCTCCCGCGAACCCTGTGCGTGGCCTCCGAAATCCACGGCGCGCTTGTGCGTGCAAGCGCTGAGAAACGCGCTATGTGACAACCAGGTTCCTTTGCCGCAGTTCTTTCTGAGCACGATGCGCCACCTAGTGGCAGTGTGGCAAACTCCGCGCATGGCTTCCGAGAGGAGAGGCGTGGCGCCTAGCCCCTTAGAATTGTTCTCTTGCTTGTAGCACACTCTGTGACGCAAGTTGGCGAGAGATTCATTGGAGAGCGGCGTGCATTCATCGCGTAATTCGGTAAAGCGTTGGCTGGAAAGCCGTTCATTCAATAGCGGCACATACGCATTGCATTGTGGTGCCATCTACTAATCCGTCGAGTCGATGTTCTTCTGGAGACCTTGTGACACATCTCTGATTCGTTCAACATCGGAGAAACTGAGGGGATCGTTTTTCATCATTCAAGTGCGCCACACACCTACTCACACATGCACAGTTGCAAAGTTAGCATCAACGGGCTTAATTGAAGACCAGCACAGGGCGATTAGCACATATCCAGTCCTCCAAATTGGCGTCAAATAGTGTCTTAGAAAAGCGGTACCAATATAGTCCCGCGTCTACCGTGACCCATGTGGGCGTGAGAGGTATCCGTTGAATAGCAGCACGTATGCACACATTACACATACTCAGTGATCCAGGTTTGTCCGATGGTTGGTTTCGTACTGCTACTTCAGATCAGCAGCCCGATAGGCTACACATTCGACCACGAGCTCTCCAGTGACCCGGGTATGTGGGAGAACGGTTTAATACAAACATACGTACACACAAAGATGAAATACCTACAGAAATATACATATCACCCGGTGAGTGCGTGATGTGCAATTATAGCACTTTAGAAGTTAGACAATCTTTCTTTAATTCTTACTAAAAGTGAGATCATGCCAGCTCTTATGAAATTAGCTCACTACAGCCAAGCAATTTCTCGCAGTCACAACACGAGAGAGCTAAGAAAGCTAAAGATACCCGAATCACCCTCGGAGCGTAGTGATGAATTCACACACAAAAAAAACAAGCTTTCCTATGTCAAATAGGGGTTGTGGCTTCTGAGCCACAAGACCAGCCAAGACTCTCAGAGACCAACACATGCAGAAATGCATGGAGCACCCCCTTTACTTGGCCGCTTACAGGTTCCGACTACCATAACTGCTATTAAGCTTCCCGGCCAATCTCGGCTGCATGCCACAGTTGCATGCTCCGGAGCGGGCATCATGATGGTGATAATCGCAGCTGATGGCAGCACCCTATCTGATAGGTGCCCTTGCTTAAAAGAGGTATGCTTGGTGGCATATGAAAGTATTGGGATGAAATGGTTTCCGCGAAGATCAACAAAATTAATTCGAAACATTAAGCGTTCCCCTCCCCCCCCCCCCCCCGCCAGATAAAAACATTCGGGAGAGGTAAAACAAACTTGTTGTAGCTTGCCTAATCCGAATTCTTGCAGTTTAATTTTGCCAAAAGGGCACATCATTCTCCTTTTATAGTGATTTTTTTAGCGTCAGCAGCTCAATTCGAGACCTTCGCGTTGTGCGGCCGGCAGGCTAAAACATAAATTTTGATTGTGCAGACACCAGGTTATTTTTGAACATGTTTCAGAGTATGAAGTGCACCGCTCTTGACATGGGTGAAATGAGAAAGAGCGTCAAATAAAGCAAAATTGACCGCCAGAATGCTCGCATAGGGACCTTTGGTTGCCCTTTGGCAATTAATGCGATTGAATCACGTGTTCAAGGCAAAACAACTCTTGGCAGAACGCGAGGAAAAATCATAGTTTTCGTTCAGTGCAGAGCTTGATTCCAGGTGGCTGCAGCCAGTCTCCAGATTAATTACCAACTTTCAATTCACTTCTAAAGCACTCCTGTAAGGGAGTCCTTCAAGCACCGCGGTGTGTTGTATACATATAGAGTATACTACTTTCGTTTCTGTGGCTTTCACACTACGGACTTCACTTTGCTGCAACTGCTAACATAAGTTAGAACACCACGGCGTGGAAACACAACAATGAAATGTAATTTGGCGTTCTGTTGTCGTGCAAGAAGGCTGGAGAATGTAAACAACATCGTTAAACTTTCGAGCGCCTCCCATACGTGAGATTTTATATTAAATCACAGATGAAAATCTGCTGAAAATGTTTAAGGCGCTTGATACATGTTTGAGCCTAACACAGACGTTAAAAATGGTAAACAATTGTCGTTTTTACGTCAGACAAAAAAGCGGTACTTTCAGTTTCATGGTCACAGCTGGTGAAACGCGTATGCCTGACACGGACTATATCTTGACTTAAAGAGCACCGAAAAAAAGAAATGAGTCTCGAAAACTTGTTCGATATGAAATTCTAACCTGCCGCTAACGTATAATACAAATGCGTTACAAATACGTTTCTTATTTGGTTGAATTACATTCCTAGTGGAAACTCGATGTGCCTTAGTTCCCAATGAACGGCATATACTTGGTGATGTCTCCAATATTTATGAGACTAACGCACACGTGCTGCCCATATTGGTATCTATGTTTCCTTATTTATGAATGGAGTGCATACATGAAGCAGTAGTGTTTGGTGTCAGCAAAAATCGCTTGCTCTGAATAAATCACCAATTGACAAAGAAAGAGCATTTTTTTTCTCCAGATACAGGACTGTATTTTCGGGATGTGCACTTTTTCGCGCTGAAGAACTTTTTTCCGTAAGAACCTAATAGCTTCAGTTTATGACGACATAACTTGTCCACCATCATGAAACTTGGATTGTACTCCATCCGAATTGGTTCCAACTGTAGGGTTGACGTGGCAAGATGTGTCATATTCTATCGCAATGCCCAACGTGCAACAGAAAATAAACAGTATTTCGAAGTTGCGTTTCTTGAAACAAGGATACATCACTATTATATAGGACAAAAGTGCAAGCAATTGTAAGACTGAAAAATGCTGTGGCGTTTCAGTTCTTGTCCATAAAAGCTTCATTGCAGTGTTCAGATTGCAGAATGCGTTGTTGCAGACACCAGCTTTGATGTTTCCATCGCCGAGCATCAACAATGACTCGAAAGGAGGATCAAGCAAAACCCAAAATGCATTTTCTTATGTAATCATGTCGACGTTGAGCTAAAACTATCGAAGATCGTGTGAGCAGAAGCGCAAGCTCCGCTATTTTGAGGACACACGTTATTATTTTGGAGCGCTCGATACGACAACCTCTCTTTGTCAACACACACACACACACACACACACACACACACACACGCACACGCACACGCACGCGCACGCGCACGCACACACACACACACACACACACACACACACACACACACACACACACACACACACACACACACACACACACACACACACACACACACACACGCACGCACGCACGCACACAAAAGCAGGCACATATCAGGCCACACACACAACAAGAGGCCTAATTGCCCGCCATCTGTTCGCGCAGTTCTCACTTTAGGCACTACGTTCGTACTAACGGTGCAGCCTATCCCCGCAGCCCCATCGGTGAGCTTCGAAAGGGATGCTTTTCTTTCAGAACCTCGCTGGGTTTTCGTGGTCGTGGGTGCTACGCGGCTGTTCTCTCTTGCCATATAGGACAACCAATCACAGTGGAGGAGAGGCGCGGCGTCAGCGTAGCTGGATTCCTTGCACCAGCACCAGATGTACCACCTCGCCTTCGTTCATCTGCGGCGCAACCATGCGCCAGAAATAAAAAAAAGAACCTGAAAGCTCGCCTTCGTGTATCCACGGTAGCGATGGCGGCATTGCATTAGGCTCTGTGCAATGCCGTGTCATTTTGTGCGCACATTCAATAAACACAAACTGGCGTCTCGACTGTTTATGCACTCGCACAAATTTTTGTAGTATAAGCATTTTGTTCGACCTGGTTCATTTTTGTCTTGTTTTTATGGAGGCATTCGACTGTACTTTATCATGTATTAGATAAGCGCCATTGCGGTATAGGAAATTTCTTTTCGAGAAAGTGCTGCCGAACAGGCAACAGCAATAAGATTCCGCTATCTTTCCTTTGGAGGCCCGTGGTTTTAACTGCTGTTGGCTCCTCCTAACTTCAAGTTTTCTTGGCAGTGAACTCAATAATGTTGGTCGAATCGGTCTGTGGTGAAGTGAGAGCCAAAGTTCTGGGCGCTGCCGGCAGAAGTGCAAACGACATCGGTTAAAGGAGTTATTGATCACGCAGTACATATTCATTTGCCATGGCTTCGGTCGATCGGTGTTGTGACAAAGTGAAGTAAACTAAAATCAAAGGATTCAACTTCTGTAATCAGCACACAAGCTAAGAATGGCGCAGTATTTACAGGCACCAGATTAATTTCGACCGCCTGGCGTACTCTAACGTGTGTCTAAATCTAAATACTCGAGGGCTTTCGCATTCTGTCGACATCGCTACAAGGCCGACGTGGTCGAAAAATTGAAGCCAAGCTGTGATCTCGTACTCAGACGCGAAATGCCTTTGCAACTTAACCACCGTAGCGGGTTCTCTATGCGAAAGTGCGCGCAATACGGGCAGTCACGTAGCCAGTTCTCGAAACGCACTTTAAGAGCTGTTGTATCACGCGAAAACTTGCGGCGCGATTTTTGAATGAAGCAGGTAACTCGGAAGGAAGCCTCGCTTCATTCAGAAGTCTCTGATCTACGAAAGCCCTAAGTGACTATATTTCAGCAGTCTATTTCTTCTGTGAACTTCTTGAGGCGACCGCTACTTCGATGCATTCAATCTCTACGTGCTCGGAGAAGCAATGCGTGTTTGAGGCCCTTATCGTGAGCTACGCTATATAGCCGGGGGATGTGACTCGGTTGACAAAACGCCAACTTTACTGAGTCAAAGAGAGAATCACAAAAAGAAAGTGATAAACAGATCATGATCTTGAGCGAATGGCGGAGGCATGAGGCGGGAGGTACAATGTTTTCGTTGCCGCGAATCGATGCTCTATACAATAATGGCACGATACCCGCAATGCATCCGTTTCTTTTTCTTTAACTTGTTTTTCAGTCCATGGTACTATGTAGCCAAAAATCTCTTCCAAATTGGAAAATAAAAATATCTTGTCACGTAATATTTTTGCCCTTGGTGGTTGCGGGGGGTCAGTGCTTTAACTTGCTTTTACAGGCTCAGCAACTTTTTAAACGACAGCGACATGCCAGTGTTCAAATGTTAAGCCCAGCGGACGCGATTATATATTACAGAGCCGCAATTCAATCTGCTTTAAACCAAGGCCACGATGAAACATGCATGCTATGCAATATTTCATTTTCAAGGACTTCTTCTGATTGTCTTAATAGGTGATGTTTGGTGCAATATTAAAGCACCATAAGCGGCGCATCTCCGAAATGCTTCAATAGGGAAGGGCACAAATTCAAGACAGTACACTTAACATAGAGGGTTTTTTTTAGTGTCGCCAAACTTTTACAGATTACCTATGGCAGGTAGCATAATTCTAACCCTTGATGTAAATTACTCGATGAAGCGGCCATTACTTCTGCAAGAGAATAAAATGTTTATTTGAATAATAACGTAATTACGCTAACTAGCTTTTCAATTAATTACTTTCCGTCACACATTTCAATCTACGAATTATAGCCGCTGAGTTTGCGCGGCGTATCCACATGAAGTCAATTGTCAGGACAGCACAAGTTGTGAGATAATTTTCAAAGTGTCCGTCGAAATGCATTGGTGCTTCAATTACATTTCTGCTTCAACGCATAAAACAGCGGTTTCTTAAAAAGTATCTGGAATGCCAATGGATTTCGTCGGACACTGAATATTAATATCTCGGGATTGCTGCTGTCTGCAGAATTCGTTGCAAGTCGATACTCAGCGACTATAATTCGTAGATTGGAACGAGCGGCGTAGAGTAATTAATACAAGATCTAGCATAATTACGCTAATGATTCAATTGAACATTTGCATTTCTCGTAGAAGTAATGGAGTAAATTTATGTGAAGGGTTACAATAATGCTATCTGCGACATGCAATCTTTAAAACATGGTGCAACTAAAAATAAACACCCTATATATATATATATATATGGTATTTTCCGGCAGCGCGTTGTAGGTGGTGGTAAACCATATTAAATATGCGATAGTTACTGAATGTCCCGGAAAATAAATCGCTGTTCCACATACATTTGTCCCTCAGTGTGTAAGGTAGGAGTTCCACAAGAATGTCAACTACAACGCCACGGAATACGTTGGCGACATTGTGAAAATATGGGTTTAGAGACTTCGGCGACCGAAGTTTGAGAAAGGGACATCGCAAAACAGGCCCAAGCCCAATTTATAACTTGAAACTGGAGCTAGTCTCACGATATCTACCAAGTATACATCCCTTGAGCACTGCCTAGCTACAGTTGTACTGTCTTGAAATGGAGTTTAATAGTCAAAAAGCTATTTCGCAAATTCTGGACAAAGCAATAGTAGATCCGTAAGAATTGCACAATGTCTGATATTTTTCACCACACCTAATAATTCATCGCTGCAATGAGAACACTATATCAGCCCACTGTACAATGAATATATTTCGGCTCTTTCGTTTTGATGTGGATGTCACACTCCTTCCGCAGCATCTCAAGCACTTCCTGTTCATTGCAAACGTGTGTGAAACGTACAGACAACATAAAATATGTATGCGCATTCTAGGTCTGGTCTACATTGCGAATATTTTGAAATAAAGTGCATTTGTCATTTATAAATTTGGGGAACTACCTTCAAGTAGAGATATTTAATTTAGTGAGCATCTTCCCTGCAGGTTACGGTTTCTTCTGAACAATCCCTAAATTTTCACCCTGGCTCGACTTTTGTATATGAAGAAGATCCTTGTCATTCAAGGAATATTTCCTTGTAAAAATTCATTGAAACTTTCCTGTATTTCTGTTGAGTTTCATTTTGATGCCGTAGATGTCGATAGCGATGCATAACTTTTGCAAGGGTCATCGAACACAATGTTCGTCCATTGCTTCTTTGAATCTAGTATAGATCTTTCGATGTCGCTGCTAATATTTGCTTGCTCACTCTTTTGCAAGTGCGCTCATAGCCTGTCGTTCACCTAACGTGAGATATTGTATTGAATATTAGATATGTTTTCGCAATAAGGCAGGAATGAACATAAGATCTCATAGCCGTGCTTGAGCTGTAAAATTCTTCACGAAGGTGAAATGAAAGGTTCATGCTAGGATTGACGAGTAGCGGCACCAGCGAAATTCTTTCATGTCTTTGCCCGTACACATCACAGATACGGGACTGCCTCCTGTAATCTTTACAGACTAAGCAATTTCAATGCGTTATTCACCCAGGCCTTCTATCTGTGAACGTGCGTGTAAATCGCTATGTGGGTAATAAACACCGCTTTCTGTTGCCACGAAAGAAAACCTAAAGCTTTCGTATAATTTACGAAAGGCACATCGTTTCGAAGAAGCTACCAGCTGAGGTTTGCTTTGAATAAGATTCACTTGCTGGCTGAACGTCGTCGCAAATGTAGAATGCCAGCGGCGTCTGAATCATATATTATAAGTAAATAGAAGAGGGCCTGCTGCACAGCACTTCGTGGTTTTTTCTCCCCCCTAGTTTCAACTTGTTTTATCGGTGCTCTACTGGAGGAAGCGTTTCCTTCCGTCACATTATCTATAATCTCTTCGGAACTGACACGTTGGCGCAGGAACACAAAGAAGAGTTGGAAATGCGACAAATACAAAAACACGTGCCGCGCATGTCGCAAAATGAGGTCAGGGAAGAACTATCCGAACGGGCGGGGAAGAAAGAATACAAGAAAAAGATTGAGCATTGCAAGCACGAAGGGGCAACGCAATGGACGTATCGAATACCATCGTGTGTCCGCAGCGAACGAACAGATGAACAAAACATCGACTCCTTGCAGAAGAATGTGGGCCCTCAGTAGATTCCGCCAGGAAGAAGATTATATAGAAGGACGTTAACGGAAAGAATATCGTTGTATGAAGGAATACATACGGTTTCTTGGGTGTCTGGTATGCCTACTTACGGCGTTCAACGTTGCAGGCCTGTGTCCTTTTATATATAGACAACCGAATATTCTGGTGTGGCACAAGGCACGTCAGCTTCCATTGCTGGGTGCACTATGAGAAGGGATCTACCCGGCGTCGGTTTACGCAAGGATGGCCTGACGCGAAGCTGGAAAGACGGATGTTAAAGTCACGCTGCCAAAGCTCTGCCAAAGATAGCAGGGAAAAAAGATAAAGAGGGACAGGGACCTACAGTTGTGCGCGTCAGTTTATTGAGCGGCTGGATACCTTGTGTAGGAATAAGGGCGCAATTAAAATAAAGGAAGCTTAGGGACAGACGGGGAAAGATATATACAGGATTGAGAAACTGCGAATGCATAAAGGCGACAACTCTCAAAATATGGTCTCCAGGCACCTGATCCAGGTGTTTATAGCCTTCTGCTCTTGGAAGGATTTAGGTCAGTATGCCAAGATTCTATACTCCCACAAGAAGCGATGAATGAGTAAACAAACAGCGCGCAAGAACAGGACACTAGCAAATCACACAAGTGAACGTCATCTGCTACTACCGTGTTCTTAAGCGCTGTTTCATTCTTTAGCTAAGACTGCAGTATCCGGCCTGAATTAGTACTTTGCTTTTATTGTCTTCATTAATTTCCTCCCAGTTTCTGACCTATGTAGAATTTTTTTCTTTGTAATCTTCTCTTTCGCCCCTTTTCCCACTCGCCAACGATCGCCATTTTTACACTTGATATTTAGTGTGCATTGTAAAGGCGTACCTATTAATTTTTTTTTCTCGTGGCAGTCTTTCATCCGGCTAGTAATGCGTAAAATTATCACGCATGGCAAAACCCACCTCTCTCTATTGGAAGTTTTTCGAATTATATAGTTAATCATGCCTGTTTTTTATATTGTCGCCGAGCCTTGTGTAATCAGATTCGATGAGAATAGCTTTCTACATTCCAGAGCTTAGGTGAGAGCAAGCGATTACGCGTAATGAATCAATGAGTCGTCTAGAAATAGCTCACGCGCATCACGCGCAGGTCAGATTTCGACGATCAACGAGTGGACTCACCGCTATAATTGGGCTCAGCGTTACTCGTCTATCTGAGCACACGTTCGCCCAATATACCGTTAGTGCTGTGACCTACGTTGTGCCACTGTGGTAGTTCGCCTTCACTATAACGTCACAGTATAGTATGCGATGTGTCACGGAATTCGTGCTGAAGTTTATATATACGCTTGTGCCACGTAACTAGACAGAACAAAGTTGATGTTTTTGCTCGTTTTTTGGAGGAAGTGAGAATATTTTTGTATTTTTCCAAAACGCATAATTATTTATTGATTATTCCATTGGTGAAATATTATGTTCAGAGCTGAAGTGACAACGAAAAAATTGTAGACGATCCCGACAAACTCCCGATATAGCATTCTGTTGCTCAGTAGGCGCTGCATAAACGTTTTTTTTTTCGAAGCGTAAAGAAAAAATAGCCCACGCAGTACGAAAAAGCCGAGCGGCAGGTCGCATGCTACTTCATGTACTTTAAAGCACGTGGTCAATCTCTCATAACAGCGCTTTCTCGGCAAGATCCACCATGGTGGCTGAATGTTGTGCTCATCACCAAAAATATGCAGTCCTGTATTGTCGTAATGCTCGAGCGATCGCTTACAAAGGCATCAACCCAAGGGTGCTTCGGCCGGGATTTTGTTCCTTTCCACATTTGACGAGTCGTTATCTAACAAACATGTAGTAGCATGTCAAGCCTCTTGCTCGGCTAACATCTACACCTATCAGTGAAATTTATATCCACAGCCAGCATGTGCTATGACGTACTAGGTTATGTATACGGCTTCTTGCGCAACGTTCTTGGCATTTAGCAAGTTGTGTGCAGGCGGGGAGGCTATACAGCGTTAATAACGCGACATGGCAGTGTGTCTTCGAGAGGCTTTTGCCTTAGGCAAATAGTCTGTCATAACGCAGCACTAAAATTCTGAGAAGCTTAACTGATGACAACCCGCAAGATGCAAAATAATGTATCTGTTTTGTTTACTACTCTGCGTGAAAAAAGAAATCTGGCGAAGTTTATTGGCACCGTGAGATGTTAAAGAGCAACGAAATCGTGACGTGGCTGTATTCACACATGAAAAGAAATAATTTGAAAGCTGCAGAATTGCAAACAAGGGTCTGACAACGTGGTCATTTCTTTTCATAATCAAGTAGAATTAGGCTTTGGATGGCTGCGTCATCAGTGCACGCCAAATACTAAAAGTGTGGGTTCATTGCCGTCAATAGAAGCTAGAGCCACGCAGCAACTGCATGGAGGCACAGTTTGTGAGTAATACATCGTACTACACAGTGCATCAGCGCTTTTCTGCTTCTTGAGGACGAGGGGTTTGAGTGAACGTCTGTGGCTATTCAAGCAATTTGTATAAGACGACACGCGTCAGCGAACTCACCGAGAATTTCCTTCTTCCCTTCCTTCATCTCTCTCCCTGTCATCTTTGTTTTCCCCTTCCACATGTAGGGTAGCCAACCGGACGTTATTATGGTTAACCTCCCTGCCCTTCTGCTTTTCTCTTCTCTCTCTATCTCTCTACTGCACAACGATTTCCGAGGAAATCGTTTTTATATGTGCATTTCCTGTTAGCACAATATTTTGCAAGCGGGTGTCCTTTCATCGAGATCATCACCATTATTCCAAATTTTCACACTACAGCGGCGTTTCACAACACTGATTATAATATATACGGTAACATACTTCAGCGACATTGCTTCATTTTTGCTCGGTATCCTGGCTGCATTTTTCTCACTTCCAGGACTTTCGGGGAGGAACCAGCCATCCTCTGACGCTACCTATTCGGCGTCGTCTCTTTTTTCTTTGTCAGACACCGATGTTGGGACGAAGCACCCTTTGTGACGATATACCCTTTGACATCTATGTTTGGCATTGCAATGAATAGCCTGCGAAAAACACACAAGTTGTATCGGAATGGCGAACCTATAATTTCATGAGCAACTCATATCATACAAATCATCCTCCAACTCAAAACATATGTACGTACAAATCAAATCTCGTCCAGATTTTCATATTTGTGTTATGTATTGCTAAGGGGCATATTCTTACCACGATTTTAGGGTTTCTTCTGAAGACTGACATCAACCTGAGCAGTGCGTTCCACGAAGGAAGAGGAACTCTGCGATGCTATGTGTAGGAGTCCTCGTCGCTATGCAACAAGAAGGAGCTCATTTGTGACTTGGTTTCGCAAAGTCATGCGTTCCTCAAGTAATTTCTATGAAACAAAAAAAAAAGAGTTTGTGGCCTGATTATAACTTTGGGCTTCTGCGCTGGCGGGCGATGTTTCAATCCTAGCGCTGGACAATCTTTTCTTTAAAGTGAGGTTGAATGTTCTGTGCGATAACCAAAGCAGCGACCGACCGACCACCAACCGGCTCAAGCCCAACCGAGAGATGGTAGGTTAAGAATAAGGGTAATGCGGCAACACGCTTACAAAATTTGTTGTGGCAGTAACATATATAATGAATCTGACTATAAAAATGCGTTAACAACGTCATTTTTTTACCAGCCATGCTTCTAAACGCGCACTTGCATTTTCTTACTTTCTTTTACGCAAAAAAAAAAAACAGGATCTAAATTTTGCGTGTTTCGTTTCATGCGTTAGAGTGCGCACAAGTAATGTCTGTACCCGCCGTGGTTGCTCAGTGGCTATGGTGTTAGGCTGCTGAGCACGAGGTCGCGGGATCGAATCCCGGCAGCGGCCGCCGCATTTCGATGGGGGCGAAATGCGAATCTGCACGTTAAAGAACCCCAGGTGGTCGAAATTTCCGGAGTCCTCCACTACGGCTTGCCTCATAATCAGAAAGTGGTTTTGGCACGTAAAACCCCGTAACTTAATTTATTTTAAGTAATGTTTGTTTCCCATCGGGCAAATTGGCAAACATTTCGGGGATGAATGTTGGTTAGTTATGGCGCGTCCCGCTGAATTCTAACCGCTCATTTGGCGCCCCGATGAAGCGCCGTTGCTAAGGTAGAAGACCGGTACGGGCGGGAGATGACCATCACAAAAGAGGCGGTTGCACTTGGTAGGCGCTCATTGCGGGAAGTTCATAACGTGCCGCACTATACTTGGGGCATTTTGCAGCAGTGCAAGTTTAGCGAAACGGTGAAAATATGAACCAGTGAATGCACGAAATATTTGAGAACACCTGCGACTGGTAGCACGCCTACAAACATGCTGGGAACAGCTTGAGCGACAGCGCTGCTGTCCAGAGTCAATAGGGATTGGACAGTCGATTGATAATTCGTTTGGCTTCAATATAGTGGTAACGGAGAGCTGCCTAATAATTTTAACTACAGGTGCTTCCGCGTTCCCGCGCACCCGTATAGTGGACGCACAAACGCCTTGCTCTATCGTCATGGGGTAATCAGACGTGTGGCTTTGAAGCCAACATTCGAATGTCATAGCCTGTGCGCCAGAGCGTCCGGAAAGACTAATTCTGATAAAAAAAACATCGAGGCTTTAGGTCCCAGCGCTTGGGATCTTCAGTTGCAAATTCATATTATGTCAAGGCTTCATGACGAAATACTATTTGTACTGCAGCCTCTGCCGACCCTATTAGTAGTGCCATAAATAACAATATTATGTTAGCGAATGTTACAATTATTCGGGGCAACTCAGCTGCAAAAACAAATTTAGTAATGACTGATGCTCTGTCGATGGCTATGATACTGTATGTGAGCTTACTGCGTCTTCCTCTGTGCTCCACACATGTTTCTACCTAACCCTCCCACAGCGAGCAGTTTAGGGTAGCAAACCAATTTTTCTGTTTGAATGACGTCACTGATTATGTTTTCTTATATTATTGCTCCTCAACCGACAGATACATATGTCGCTTTTATATCTCGGGTGATTACTCGCCATGGTTGCTTAGTTGATTTGGTGTTGCTTTGCTAAGCACGAGGTCGCGGGATGGAATCCCGGCAACGGCGGCCGCATTTAAATGTGGATGAAATGCAAAAACGCCCCTGTACTTAGATTTAGGTGCACGTTAAAGAACCCCAGGTGGTCAAAATTGATCCGGAGTCCCCCACTACGGCGTGCCTCATAATCAGATCGCGGTTCTCGCACGTAAAACAACGTAATCTAATCTCGTTAGATTGTATATGTTTCCTATTTTTGTTGTTGGTGGGAATTTACATGCTGTTTTTATTCTCCACTGCGGCAGTTTTTTGCATTTATTATTTGTAGTGTTTGCGCCATTTTATTATGCGCTCCGTTAGTCTCGCGACATCCCCTGACCTGCAAGCTATTTCTAGTTTGCTCATAGGACAAGGACTTGGCATCATTTTTTTGGTCGCATTGTCACCTTGCTAAAGAAATATGCATAAGGACCATAAGCTGCGAAATTGATTAAGAAATAGAACACTTCGCACCTTCTCATTTTTACGTTTCTTCTCTGTGTTTTCCGGCTGTCACGGTTGAAGTGTCAGTAATGAGATTTGCCCGCTTCGTTCCGCGACGTGACATAATGAGCCAGTACTTTCTCGTCACCATCATCCGGCGGAACCTCTGGAACTTTTCCACTTTCCTTTTTCTCGCTGTCTCCCTTCTTTAACGAACCGTGCGATACACGTTAGCGTCCTAGAAAGGTTTCCTTATTCTGCTTGCTGTTTCGTCCTAACAGGTAAACTTCCTCATTGCTTCGTCTTACTTCCTGACGCAGAATATTCTTCTCGAGAAAAGCAAATAAAAGAAACATTTACCTCCAACCTTTCATCGAGCTCTATTCAGGATCATAATATTCGAATATTCGACCGCATATTGCGGTACCCCTCGACCTAACTAGTTTCCGGTAACGGGCGTAACTACATAAACCCACAGCGATGTGTGCGATGGTTAAGGCTTCAACCTAAGGACGCGCAAAGGGCAGACAGGAAACTGCTTATTGAAGCTTGCCAGGTCAAAAAGCAGCATGAGTATGCCTCAGCGAGTGATTATTTTTTCTGAACTACCATGAAAAACCGCACTTATGTATTGTGCCATTTTGTAGAGTTTCTCTTCTCTGGTTTATGTGCGTGTGTTTTCGACGCGTGTGCGCTGGCTATCTGAGGTCCTTGAGTGTTCTTATTTTGTTGTAGCGCAAGCTGAACAAGGACAACAGAAAGGCACATCTCACACACACACAGTGCTAACTTTAAAACAAAAGATTTATTTCTCTTTCTCGTCGAAAGTTCAGCTTGCGTTACAACAAAATAATATATGCCGTACCAACAAGCCCTTATAGCTATCCTAATCGGCCTCGAATGTTCATTCTGCTCTGTTGCGAGCTTTCTTAATGAACACGCTTTGTAATTTTTGCGCCAATTTCCGGGACTCACCATTTAGCGCATGTTTTCATACTTGCAGCGAAATTTCAATTCTGTGTGCTTTCTAATCGTAGATATAGCAAAATAGGAAATTAATCTCTGCTAAAAGCTTGTAATTCCAAAATCCCGCATTCATTACTCAGGCAAAAATAAGGAGAGAAGAAACAAGAAAGAAGCGCTGTGCACGCACGTATACACGTCATCGAGAAAACACAGGAATCTCCGGAGTTGCTGTTGTTTCATTCAGATTGTGTCTTGTAGAGGACGGAGAGTTTCGCTAGCAATCTCTCACACCGTGCCAGGAGACTCCCTTCGATTATGCAACAAATTTCATGATCTATTTAATCCATCCACCTATTCCATTGCCGTCCCAAGTTTGGGAACTTCCTCTGGAGCCCATATGAGTCCTCCAATACGCCACTGGAAACAGCTTGACACGATGCACAACCTGGCAAAATTCACTTTTTTTTCGTTTGGTTGGTACGTTGGTATGTAGGGTTAAATGGCGTAAAACGCGATTAAATCCTACATACCAACCTACAAAAAAAGTGAATTTTGCCAAGTCGTGTACTGTGTAGAGCTCTTTGCATTGGTGTATGTTTAGAAGAATGTAGGCTACATGTGTTTCATTTATAGTGCAATATACCTGTTAGAAGGCGTGAGACGATCGCTTTCCCACATGTTTATTTGAGTCGTTTGACGTAGTAGTTCTGCGGAAACCCGCAAGGTGGAGAGAAGTAATTAATAAAGGGAAAATCAGACATCCACCCGTTCGTAGCAATTGCTACAAAGGAAACCGGACCAGGACGAATTCCGGGACAAAGGAATTCGTCCCGGACCAGGACGAATTTTTCTTCAACTCTGAGGCTTTTCTTTCGAGGAACCCGTATGGGTTTCCTTTGTAGCAATTGCTGCGAACGGGTGGATGTCTGATTTTCCGTTTATTAATTATTTGAGTCGTGCATCGAATGTAGGCGACCACGAGTCGGTATGCTGTTCAGGGATGTTTGGATGATTCCGCTCCTGTGCCCTCTGGCTGAATAGCGGCGATCATGTGAACGCAAAACTTCGTTCTCGTAGGCCTGGCGATAAGGGCTGGCCACATACCATCTCCACTACCTAACGAAACACCTATTATTTTCTGCTCCATGGGAATTACACTAGGCGCCAGTACTATATTTCAAACTTCCCTCAAGACGCTCTTCGTGGTTAAGTAGAAATAAACTACTAGCTAGTTCAACAATGCTTATCCTGATCAAGTCGTTACGGTAACGTCGCAACGAACGATCACCTGCGCGACAGAAAAGCAGTCCGAGTGTCATCTTACGTCCTGAAATCAAATCAAATGATGGTGCCTCATTTTGCTACTAAAGCAGCTTTTCTAAACGTTCAATAGATATTCATGAGTATATCCCACTACCGTAAGGCAATAACTACGTCAGCTTTAAGTGCACGGTAGAGAAAAGTGCTTCATCGGACGTGGGAGACTGTGACGTCAAGGCCAAAAGTGAAATTAAATGGGTAACATGCACTTGCACTCGCTTTGTCCCGAGGGCGTATACGCGTAAAGAAGCCCCGTCACCGTGAGACCAGCGTGGTGCCTGCCGATCCCATGACAACATTGACTTCCATAACACTGCTTGTATTTACTGCGAACAAGTATGCCGAGAGGCTCGCGCATCACCTGTCGATGACGTCGACCGACCAAGGCACTGAAAATACAAATTGCAACTATTAATGACTGTCGTTTCGCTCAAGTTGATACTGTGTGTTCTCTACATTCGAGCAGTTGTCGCTCGGGTACACCGAAATGTTACTGGAAAGCTATCGCGGCAACGTAGCTGGGCAGCGACCCTCTCGGTTCTGTGGAGCAAACGAAAGCTTGAAAACAGATAACGGCGGTGTGGTTGTCGATTGTAAAGATGAAGAATATAGCTGCGAGCGAAATACTGTGATAGACTGCGATCGCTCCAGCAATATTCTGGGACATTAATCTATGTCCGATGTCCAAATGAAGGAGTTCACAAGCGCTACTAGCATCTTTTCTGCAGTAGAATTGGTGCGTCATGCCGCTCTTATCGACAACGCTTAATTTCAGGGATTTGGTGAAGCCACTATTTCCCTAAGTATATTTTTATTTCCCTTAATATTCGTTTACCACCTTGCGCGCCGTTCAGCCTGATATGCAATGCCACGACTGTGTGCCAAAGGGTCTAGACGTGTGGCTGCACCTTGAACCATTATTCTTAAGGATGCACCTTGTTGACGTGACGAAATGGTTATTCGGAATTTCAGGCTGAAACATTTGGCCTACTCCAAGCTTGGCAAACGCTTAAGGTTATGACCACGATTGAGTCTTAATAGCTGCGAAAACAAATATGCATTACCACAAGAACTTTTGCGAACGCATATTTTGTGACGCTAATCAGTGATCTTGTTTTCCAGAGCACTTAGGGCGGAAGGACGGAAATGTGCAGGACGTTCGGCTATAGAGGGTTCAGAAAGATAGAGGGTTATGGAGACATAGAGGGTTCAGAAAGCTGAACCCTCTGTGTCTAGCGGACATCCTTCGAGCATCTTTGCCATCTCGCTTTCTCCCCACAGGTTGTTGTGCACGGTGTCCCCGAAATGAGCAGTTGCAAAAAATGTTCGTAGTAAGAAAGATGTGACCTCGTTTTTTAGTGTCTCCCTTTCACAGTTTTTTTTTTTCGTTGCAGCTGGTCGCTCCGGAAAGATGCTTACGTATGTACTTTTCTTTCCACTGTTGCGACGTTTTTCGTGTTGTGTGTCTCTCGAGATGATCTCGGGCTGCTTCCGAAAGTAAGAAAAGTGCACGAGCAATAAAAAACAAGAACTACGTGAGAAGGGTATTGCAGGATAGGTTGTGAATCGATCAAAACACGCGTGAGATCTAGCGAGCTGCCCCAGGTGTCACGCATGTGCATGTGCGCACACACTAAGTGGACATAAGCTATGAGCATTCTCAGCATTGAAAGAATGTGTAACTCAACTCTTCGAGGAGTAATAAGCGTTTCCATACAATATCCGTCGTCAAGCCTTTCATTAGCTACAGCGCAGGTTCACAGAGTATGAAACAAAGATCTATTTGCCCCACTAACAACACCTTTATTTCAATATACAGTGGAGGAAGACAAAAATGTGTAGGCTTGCTTACGGGTTGGAGGCACATATCCGTAGTGCGTTTTTATCTCGAAGGGAATAGGGAGGAAATTATTCAATGTGGGTGCTGCTATGAGGGAGGTTTCTATTTATTCAGTATTTCATGCAAAGATCCTATACTTCTTAAATTACGGCGAATAGTAACAATTATTATAGAATAATTAATGTGATTCAACAAATTTGTCGGCTTTCATTTGCAGAAATGATTTACAGCAACACCTTGCTACGAAAAGCATTAAAAATTTGTTTGTGCACTCATCTCTTTGGGTTCGTTCCACTCTGTCGCAGTGAAAAAAAATAGTTATCTAATACATTAAGTCCAGTGCTACCTGGCGAAAAAATTCTCACACTTTTTAAATGTCGAGCTGAATGCGGTCACACATTCCTCCCCCAACCCCCTTTATCCTTCTACGTTGCTTTATTTTTGGTAAGTGTCAATAACCTCTTTCTGCTCACTCTCTTTAAGAATCGCCTTTCTCGCTATGTCTGAGTCGTCCGTATCGCATGCGCTATCGGTCGACTCACGCTAGGGCTGCCGCCGCTTGCGTCACTGCTCCGTCGTACTCGCTTGGCGCGCGGCCTTTGGGTCAAGAGACGCACCCGGTGCGTCCATAGCGCTCACAGAACCTACGGTACGGTGCACTACAATATAAGGGTATACTGTGCAAACTGCGCACCACTGGCAACGCAGAGAGGTGAAACTGCTGATTACAACGACGGGAGCTATCCTGGTGGCACACCAGGCGCCGAACAGTCGAGGTGAATGTGACGTCCAATACAGCGTTTACACCCTTTCCGTTTGTGCTGCGAAGCCACAGCGCTCGCTGTGCATGTTCGGGGCGTCTGTTGCTTGCATGTGTAGCGAAAATTCACTGCCGATCATGATATTCCCTAATACGAAATTAATGCGTGTTGTCATTTGGTGATATATTGGCTGGCGCGGACAATCTTTCTCGTGCGGCACGTTGCAGGCGTAGTGAAGTGTGGCGCGAGTGCCCCGCAAATCGGGAGATCGCGAGAGACAGTGCATGGGTGACGCGTGCCTGCGGTTCACAGCAGCCGCCGCAAACGAACCTCCATACATGCAGCGCTTTGTTTCCATACAGTCGACCTGCGCTACTCTGGCGCCATATCGTAGCCATCGTCACCGCCAACTACGTCCAGCGGGGCACCGCGCTTTTCTTCTCACATTTTCGTCATACACTTCTCCGCTTTCCACCTCATTGTTCTGCTGCACCCTCCTCCTCCGCTTTCCTCCTCATGCTCTCTTCCCTCTGCTGAGAGACAGTTACTGCGCTGCACTTTACCCCAACCTTTCCTTCCCATATTCAAGAATCTCCTTCTCTCTCTCTCTCTCTCTCTCTCGCTCTAGCTGTCCTTGATCGTCACTGTGTTCGTTACGAGGAATAACGTGTCGGGCGCCTCAGACCTGCGGTGTAATATGCGCTTTTCCTGAGGCACACCAAGAGCCACACCACCGAGATGAGTGCAGCGTCCGCGACCATGTTCACGCCCTTTCAGTTTGTGCTTCGACCCCGCAATGCTCGCTGTGTATGTTCGCGGCGTCTCCGTACCTTCGCTGGTGTGTTGCCCTGGCGCGCGATTTCCTTCTCCACCTCCGGGAGCTTTCCTCCTCCGGCGCTTTTAACGCGATAGCGTTAAAGAGCTCGTGTCGCAGAAAAGCCGGTGTCGTCGGCGTCCGCGGCGTTGGCCGTGAGCGATAAATCAAGGCAGGCACTTCGTAAATAAAAAGCAACTTCCAAGATGGGCGGGGTGGGAATCGAACCAGGGTCTCCGGAGTGTGAGACGGAGACGTTACCACTGAGCCACGAGTTCGATGCTTCAAAGCGGTACAAAAGCGCCTCCAGTGAACGCGGTGTTGCCTTAGAAACGAGCTGTTTCTAAGGCTCAGGCGTGCGTCGCTTGCTCAGGCGCACATTTCGTTGGCGCGCCGAACGCTGCGTTGCTCGACGCTCACCGCGTCCGATGCGGGGCGCGTAGTCGCTGCGCCGTAGCCCATTGTCTTACACCCCTTGGCGGGTCGACGGGAACGCTGTCGCGTTTTGAACTCCCTCTACAATTTCGCCGATTTCACAAACGGGGCATGTACGCTTTCGCGTAAGAAAACTGATGCATAAACTATGGACTATGTCCGTAAATGTAAGCGAAAAGCTCGAAGGGACAGACAAAGAACGAGTCAGCAAAGCAGTGCCCCTCCCCCCCCCCCCCTTCCTTCCTTGCAGCCCATTCCCGCAACATGGTTGCTCAAGGGCAAGAACCGATTCTCTCGGCACCTTCTCCCGCCTTGAAAAGGCAAGGAAGGGCAACAGTATACTGGATACCCCTATCTTTTACCTAAGAACATACTCTGTCATTATTTCTAGAGTGTTAGAATTCATGTTTAAAATGTATTTGGCCTGTCAAAAGTTGTGCCCTCACCGCTGCACCTGCTCCAGATGCAAGACACCTTGACTTCTTGTCGGCTATGCTAATCTTAGGATATAGCACTCGGTCCCAAGCATTTCCCAAAAATATTGCACCAACGAACGTGCCAGCACTCATTTACCGTGATTAAAGGGTAATTTATTTGTTTAGCTTTCCTTTGTGCATGTTTTAGTGTTAGAGTAGCAGACAACAAAATAAAGAACAATTTGTTCCATGAACGTTTGTTGCGACTACCTGAAGCCTGCCCAAAAACATCGATACCCTACCCACGCCATAAAACCATCCTTTCTCTAAATAAAGGTTTCATTGATTCATTCCTCAAGAACCTGGCGCGTTTACTTAAAGATTTGAAAATTTTGTTAGTCATTTTTGACAGACTACCTTATATTAAAGATAATATTTTGAACCTCGTTGAAAGATATCCTTGATGTCAGAAACCTTTTACTGATCCTGTCTTGAGCTATGATCTCATCAGACAAGCCTCAGACAATTTAGCATATGTTCCTTATCCAACCATCGAAACAACTGCCGTCTTTCCAAGTGAGAAGTAATCATTCAGTCCAGCACTTCGGCTCCAAAGCGACGACATTCCGTGTAAGCTTCAGTCGTATGACCATTGCAGTTTACGTTGTGGACAACAGTTGGGCCAGGCCCCGCACACCCTCAGGTTCGAACGATCGCCACCGAGGGCCAGAAATCAACCGCCGCGCATTCCAGCCCGAAGCGCTGAAGTGGAGCCACTGCAATTTGGTCGAACACTTTAATTTGTATTTCTTCAGCTAGGGTGCTCACCACGGCTAAATGACATCATTGACACTCGCGGAGAACTCTCTTTGGCAATGAACTGAAAGCTACGGGCGCGTGGCTGATGTACATGTGTTTTGGCGCCAAGTGGTCAGCCAGCGTTTGACAGTGCTTTTGGTGGCTCGGAACAGACGCTTAATCGACGCAACTTCCACGTGCGACGGTTTCGCGTTTGCCCAGGCACGGAAGGGAAAAGCCGCGAAATAAGTAAGCTTTTACGTTCAGTGGTGCGTGTTACCTTATTTAAATGTTGCTAATAAGGTGTTTATGTTTCCTCATCCCTACCTTAAACTAACGTGGTTGAAAACACGGGACTCTTTTCAGAAGCGCTCTCACTTGTGCGCGCTCTGCCTCCGTAGCTTTCCCTTCACTGCCGCAGACAGTTGTCCGTGAATATGTAGATGTACGTATAATATCCGACAAACAGAACTAACATGCATTTTGTTACACAATAAGTAGACAATTGTTTGTATTGGACTTCTGTTTTAAAGTCTCTACGTCATTACACGAATAAAGGTTTGGAGACCTCACTGACATGTGATGAGCAGGGGGGGGGGGGGGAGGGTGGTATTCTGTAGGAGTCCACCTAATGGACTGTCCATTTCGGTCGCCGCTGATTGGATGCAGCTGCATTAGGGAGGAGGAGACGAGCGGCTCCAGCCAATCAGTGGCGGCCGAAATAGACAGTCCACTAGGTGGACTCCTACAGAATACCCCCCCAGCAACCAGCCCACCGGTACCGATTGCAATACCTGCCGTTCGTCAACTCACGTTCTACGGCGCTAATATTTGCGAACGGGGTGGTCTTCTTGCTTGAGCAGCATACCGCCTGTTCGTTTTAATTAGATGACAATAATACCTGTCAGTTTATGCGTCCAATATTTGATAGCGGCAACCAAGCAAACGTGTTCAAAGGCGGTGAATTGCCGTCATCTGCCGCGTCTGGCTGCGTAATGACGCGTTGCTTTAAAGAAAATGTGCTAGCTAGCGTGAAAATTTCCAGCTGGAACAGAGCACAGTCCGCTTGGAAACTACCCACGAAAGCGGATTAACCTTGCAGCCTCTGGGTGTGTCCACCGGTGAGTAAAAAAGCACTGCTCGAGATTTTTAAAATTAATTTTCGATATTTATCGGTTTCTTTTTTTCTACCAAGTTCTTATGATTCCTCAAGTGAAGCGAAAGAAACAGGGATGCGGTTCCCATGCGTGCGTAATAATAAGCTTACTGAAGTGGCAAGTTTTCTCCGTCGCCGAAGAAAAAAAACAGCGTGAGGTCGAAGAAGAGCGAACACATCACAGCTAGCCGCCACCGTTCAAGCATCTCTGCCAAATGTCTTGCCTAGGGGCTGTTGTGTTCGCTGTCCCGGAAGTAAGCTGTTTCTTAAGGAGGCTCCAAGTAAGAGCGAGGCGAACTTTATTCTTCACTCCTGCCGTTCTGTCCTTTCTTTGTTTCCGTTGCAGTTCGTCGCTCAAGAAAGATGCGTAAGTACCTACTTTTTGCTTTCAGTGTAGCGGTGTGACTCGTGGTACGCTTTTCTTTCGAGAGGATCTCGGTCTCATTCTGTAGAGCAATATAGAAGCGGACATAAAGAAGATCTACGGGACAAGGTCATTGTAGGTACTTTGTGCAACTACCATAAGAAGCGTGGAATCTGCTGCGTAGCCTCAGGCCTCCCGTGTCCGCGGATAAACTTGATGCCCTGCGGCAATCACCAGTTCTCAGCTATAAAGAGCACCTCGAACTGATCTCTAGTAGTAGCATTCGGTCGTCCTGTATTGTTTACTTCGAGAAGTCTTTCAACAGCTGCTGTACAGCTTCGCCAGTTACGGAAGGAAAATTTATTGCTTTCAACATCTATATGTTGGTTTTCTTCAAACCTCTAAGCAGAAACGACAAGTTGTCGGCTTCTTCCAGCCTTTGCAGGACGAACACATGGCAGCTCTGTTTTTATCCCATTGATCTCTTCATCTCGAAGTGCATTCTGTAGATGTATTTACACATGGTAGGAGAATGCTCTAGAACGTATTAGTTGCAAAGAACTTGAGTATCTACACCATTCGCCCGAAGGAAACACTATACGGGCCAGCTGCTTTACACTTGATTAGGTGTTACAGACTAAAAAGATAAATGTTTTTTTGTAGAAGGTAGCTTCATTCTGTCGCGAAGTTGTTTTACCTAGAAGGAGAAGAAGAAGAAGCTGTATTAAAGAACGGTCCGGCAATTTTTCTTGTGGTGGCCTCAGGTGGCGGCTCGAAGTCCTTGGACTCGGGCGGCATCTTCAGCTTGCCGGACGGCCCAGAGCTGGTCTGCCAACTCTGACTTGCCTAAATAGGAAAATTTCACGAATCGAAATTGTAACTGCTTCCTTAAATGCACTGTTGCATTTCGAGATTATACAAAATAGCCTAGGATGTCGTCACTTCCTTATGCGAAAATCGCACTATTTAGCATTCGTTATGAAATAAACATCTACAAAAGCTTTTACTAAATATAGTGTCTGTAAAACAGTTTGCCCTAGTAATTTGGCGATTCAGCCGTGTGGAAAAACGCTAGCAAGAGCATTAACCAATCTCATAGCACAAATAAGGGTGGGAGGGAGGTATACTGTCATTTTGAAACTATAATTTTCAAGGAAGTTAGTGAATGCGGGTGGAGCTATGAGTGCGGTTTCTATCTAGTGAGTGAGACCTGCAAGCCCTCAGTAATTTTCAAACATTATCGAATACTTATATATACATGCTGGGTAATTAAAGTGATTTCAATGAACTTTTCGTCATATACGACAGAAATGAATGACGGCAATTCCACCCACTGGAACAGAAATTATTACGCTTGCTCTTGTCTCGTCCGACTCGACTGCATTTTCTCGCAAGTGAAATGAGGAATATCCATTAGAATTTTTCAAACCGATTCCGCCAAAGAAGTTTCACGATTCCTCTCAATGTCGGGTTGGATGTTGTTAGGCGTTAACCTTTCTGCCTTTCCAGTGTTCCTTCACCGTTTCTGATTGGAATTGTCAATAACTAACATTGCGACTTCTGTGCGCGCAGCGAAATGACTGCGCACTTTCTCTGCGGCAACGCCGTGATTTCAACCAGCAAAGAGCGGCCCTCCCAGCCATGCTACACTAACTGGACAAGTGCCCACTGACGTAAAGAATTATCGGAAACTGGCTTACACGAACATGGGCGCGAGCCTCTAAGAAGGCACTGCTGTGCTATTTAGGAGATAGCGGACTGTCTGAAAAGTTGGGACTGTGGACTGTGTGACGTAGAATGTATTAGTTGGATGTTGACACTGTGTATGACTATATAACGCCTTCGCAGACTTTGCGCGCCAGAGACAGTGCTGTAGTGGCTTTCTTTCTTCTTTTTGTCTCATCTTTCGCAACAATTTTTCCCTTACGCGCTAGTGGGTAGCCAACCGGTGATATTCTCTTGATTAGCATCCCTCTCTTTCCTTTGTCTTTCTTTATTTCTATCTCATTACTTGTGGTAAGCAATGCTTATCTCTGTCTCTTCACTTGCGAGATGCGAAACGCGTTTATGAGTTGCGTCGGGGGCGCTATTTATAGGATACAGCCTGCTGCTAAAACCATAACCCAAAAGTATCTCACCAAGCTACGTGGCGGTCCTCATTAAAGTGACGGTTCTTGATTAGCACGAAACCTGACTTGATTTCTGAGCAGGAGGAGGAATGAAAACGAGGAGGCAGGAAATTTATTAACCAGAAATGTATCTTGTTGGCTACCCTACACAGAGGGACAGGAAAGTTGAATAAAACACAGGAAGAGAAAGCAAGAAAAGATGTGGTGATCAAACGGTACCTATATGAAGGTTGTATATATAAAAGCGAAAAGATTTCACAATTCTCGAATGGAAAGTGAAAAAAAAAGCCTATATTCTCTGTCATCAAAAAAGAGTTGAACATTTTTTTCCACTTACAGCATACTTGGATGCGAAACATCAAAGGACGGAAAAGGAACAGGCTCAAAGATGAGAATAGTTTCACCGTACAACAGATTGTGTAAGTCTGTCCTTAAAAAGAATGCAAGTGCCCAGTGCTCACTGGGCTTCTGGGCCTCTAGCTGTTATATAATTTTTTACGTTTTTCCAGTTATCGTGAAAGTTATTTCGTCACGGATGAGCGAGAGGAATCTCCGACGACCACCTGAACAAGGTCAGTCGTCTGCTTCATCGCTCATTATTGGACGACGTGGCTTTGAAAGCTCGGATCAGCTCGATTCCTGGGACAGCTCAACGCAAGAAGTCCTGCAGTCTGACAGCAAGCAAACCACAACCATGGGCCTCCGTACGAAGAAGATGTGCCGTATGTCGAGTGAGACGACTTTGTCGAATCACAGTGAGCGGGAATCTTTCATATCTTCTTACGTGCCGCTCTCGACGTCACACAGCATGAACTCCCTCAGCAGGCAGTTTCTGACCGAATATTCTAAAAGAGTGGCCCCTGGGAAAATTAACGAGAACAGGATCAACGCTCGCCAGAACATCTTGACAATCAATGCGAAAAATTCCACTATATTGGAGAAGTTAAAGGCCATTCCGCAGTTATGCGGAATCCCCGTCCGCTCCTTTATTACTTACGGGAAGGAGATAACGACTCGTGTGATTTACAATGTGGAGTTTGAAATCGAGTATGCGGCCCTCAAGAGTCTTTTGCGTTCATCTGTACGCATTCTTGAGTTACTAAGCCATTCTCCATTAATTCTTATCCTCAATTCTTCCCCATCCAGGCATATGAATACCCCCTGTAAACACGCTGTGAATAGCCCTGGAGAGATCGTATCTCCCTGACTGACGCCTTTCTTTATTGGGATTTTGCTGCTTTCATTATGGAGGACTACGGTGGCTGAGGAGCCGCTATATATATATATATATATATATCTTCCAGTATTTTTACACACGGCTCGTCTACACCCTCATTCCGTAATGCCTCCATGACTGCTGAGGTTTCGACTGAATCAAACGCTTTCTCGTAATCAACGAAATGTATATATAAGGGTTGGTTATATTCCGGACGTTTGTCTATCACCTGATTGATAATGTGAATATGGTATATTGTTAAGTAGCCTTTACTAAATCCTGCCTGGTCCTTTGGTTGACAGAAGTCTAAAGTGTTCTTGATTCTATTTGCGATTACCTTAGTATATACTTTGTAGGCAACGGAAAGTAAGCTGATCGGTCTATAATGTTTCAAGTCTTTGGCATCCCCTTTCTTATGGATTAGGATTATGTTGGGTTTCTTCCAAAATTCCGCTACGCTCGAGGTCTTGAGGCATTGCGTATACAGGGTGGCCAGTTTTTCTAGAACAATCTGCCCACCATCCTTCAACAAATCTGCGGTTACCTGATCCTCCCCAGCTGCCTTCCCCCTTTGCGTAGCTCCCAAGGCTTTCTTTACTTCTTCTGGCGTTAATTGTGGGATGTCAAGTTGCTCTACACTATTGTCTATTCCATTATCGTCGTGGGTGCCACTGGTAGTGTATAAATCTCTATAGAACTCCTCAGCCACTTGAACCATCTCATCCATATTAGTAATGATATTGCCGGCTTTGTCTCTTCACCCATACATGTGGGTCTTGCCTATTCCTAGTTTCTTCTTCACTGCTCTTAGGATTCCTCCGTTCCTGGGAGCATGTTCAAATCTATCTATATTCTACTTCCTTATGTCAGCTGGCTTACGCTTGTTGATTAACTTGGAAAGTTCTGCCAGTTCTATTCTAGCTGTAGGGTTAGACGCTGTCATACATTGGCGCTTCTTAATCAAAGCTTTCGTCTTTTGCGATAGCTTGCTGGTATCCTGTCTGATGAAGTTATCATCCCTCATCACACCTTCATGTCCCTGTTCCCCCTCCCCTGTGCAGAGTAGCAGGCTAGAGCGCGTTAGCTCAGGCCGACCTCGCTGCCTTTCTTCAAATAAATTCTCTCTACTTGTGTTTCGTCTTGTAGGCGTATGTCTTGAATGCGCCTTATGGAACATTTTCCTACATTGCAGCAAGCTTTGACGCTCGACTACATTGTGCTTGTTTTAAAGGCGCGTTGGGGACCGCAAGATCACGCATTGAAATACACGTAAAACTTGCAACGACGCGATAAAATGAAACACGAATGTGCTATGTGCATGAAGTCATCACACTCACCTTATTCAGTCCCAGACACTGCTGCACGATGTCGCAATTGTAGCTTGAGAAATGATCCACCCTAAACGATCGCGTTGAGCCATTTATCTTCTCTTTATCACAAAAGCTATTGTTTATCTCTCGTCGGTGAGGGTAACGTGGCGTACACGTCAGAATTATAGACGGACAGCACTTGCGTCCCTCAATGGAGTGCAAATTGATTGAGGAGCAAGTGAAACACACTCGCAGCTTAGGCCGAAGCACTTACATAGGCGGGTTCCACCCACTGGAAAGTTATCGGGGCCGGAATATTCTCCCGAATGTGTGCAGGCAAATGCGGTCTGTCGAGCGTATCCGAGACTATCCATGCTGCAGCGGCGCGATAAAATTAAACAATAGTGTAGCGCATTAAGTCATCGGCAGGCCTTTCTTACAGTTAGTTAAATCGAATAGGGACTACCGGGGACGGTGACCTGGTCTAAATGGGCTGAGAAAGTAAGGCCTCATGAAGCTTGTCTTCTTTAGGCCATGAGAAATTGAGCAGACACTGCCTGGGGATAGATCGAAAGCGCAATCAAAATAGGTCGCGAAGTTTGGGGCGAAAAGCGATTCAGGACAAATCGTCACCCACATTAGCAGGGATGGTTATGGGTGCAGCGATTGAAGCGCGACTATATTTGGATGGGGACAAGCATTGCGATAGAAAAGAGCGTTTTTTTAATTAAAGCGAGACACACTTAGATTCAATCAACAAAAATAAAATTCCTATAAAATAAGATTTTGTATGTCCGTGACGAATAAAGAAAAAGACTATTTTATCATTATCAAGAAATGCTTTTTTCAGCCCCCGTTATCAAGCTGTTATCGGATCCGTTATAAGCGTTATCAAAGCCGTTACCACTTGTAATGCAATAGAATTCTGGAAGTGAGCAGAACGGCGCACTCGTAAAGTCCACCTGTTACAATACACGTTCCTCACACGTCGTGCTTTTTTGTTCGTCGACGTCTGTCGGAATTTGGTGACGTGGGTAGCTTCATCGTTCCTTAACCTGTTCAGTCAAAAGTAGTGAACTACGACAACCGGATAATTGTTAGTTGTTTTCGTGGAGCTGCGCCGGCCGACGGGCTTGGCGTCCGACGATAGGACCAACATTCTACACCTAAAGCTTTTGTCGGCCTCCAAAGAAAGTATGTTCTCTGCAGGAGCGCGATTTCGACACCCGTACGGGCGAACTTTTGCTGCATCGCTTTCTCCGCTGAAAGCGTGAAACGCCCATCAAGTCAAATGGTGGGGCATTTCTATATGCAGCTCTAATGGCAGGCCACGAAAAAATTTTGGGGGCATTTGAGAACAAATGAGGTCCCTTCTGTTATTAACGGACATGGCGTCACATTTTGTTCTTCCACCGGAAGTCTTCCCTCGTCACACAGATGGCGCTAAGCACCATTAACCGCGCGTGAACTGCTATTTTTTGAACGTATGGACTTCTATCGAGGCTTTGCGACCAGGTACGTTTACTTTGTGCATCGTTCCTGAATGAGAATAAAGCCTCTCGCACGGTGCATGTGCCACCTGTGTTCTTTACCCATAATCTAACGGTCTCACAAGGCACAGCATATCAGCAAGCTTTTATTGGCTGTTCCCCGTCAATAGCTGCTGATTGTCTACAGGGTGTGTTGATTAATAGGTTGATCAATTTATTGATTGATTCACTGATTAGTTAACTAATAGTAATTACAACGTACTTAGGCAACACTCTCTTCTTGAAGACGCAGTACTGGCTTGGTAGTGTAAGCCTTTATATATAGTGTGTGGATTTAACGGCTTAAAGTATCACTGGGGCTATCACAGCTAGACACCATGATGGAGGGCTCCGGTAGGATTTTAACCCCCTGGAATACATTAACGTGCAACTAAATTTAAAACACGAACTTTTTTTATGCGGATACTATAGAGCTGCGACCGCGGCGGCCGGGAAATAAACGCTTGACTCCGCTCTCAACAACACAACGTCATTGCTGGAGATATAGGTATGGTAACAGCAGTTGAAGATGAGTGAAAGCCAGGCGAGTTGCTATCACTTCGTGGCTAATAACAAGACCGCAATGAAGACGAAGACGCACGAAGGTGTAGAGATGCTATGCGTTCCTTAGTCTTTGTTGTCAGTGCACTGTTTTCATTAGTCATGAATGGTAGTTTTTGAGACCAAACCAAATGAGATTCCAACCGTGCCAATTGCGATTGGAATCGAATCGTATACCTAATGATTTTTCTAATAGCTTGATAATATTATCAAGCCGTTCTTATAATTATTATAAAGAAACATTCACGCCCTGGTATTGTCCGTGACAGAACCTTTCTCTCATTAGACTGCGCATTAGAAAACACCCTTCATAAAAGCACAGCTGGAGCATCGGGATCAACTAAGACATTTGTTTGCAAACTCGGGGTTCTTCACAGCATACGCTGCCATCCACTATTCTCTAAAGTGCAGAAAGACCATGACATACCGAAAGTACTTCTTTATAAAAAAGCAACTATTTTATAAAGTATATATGTTGCGTTGAAGCGTATTTATCTCTACTCCAATGACAAGACATAGGTTATGTATCCATAAATAGTACCAAACAATACCTACTGTCCACTGGAATATCTGTACAACATTTTATTGCGAGTAATGGTGTTTAGCCATAAAAAATCAATGCTGTCGCATAGCTGCTTTAGTTTCATGTCTGATTGTTTACACTCGAGGATGTCAAGTAATCAAAATATATTAAAAATACTGCAATTTTCGACGTGTGACTATTCGATTTGAGGACCAAATATAATAGTGAGAAACTGATTCTATGCTCAAATCTAATAAAACAATACTCGATTTGTTAATCGAAACTTTCGAATTTACACGAGTCGGCATGACAGAGGGTAATCGAAAAACGTCGCGAACCCTAATCTCATACATCCAGTGACCGATGATGGCCCAGCGATTACTTCTGAACCCGGTTCCCTCAGCACAACACAGCATGGCACAGCACAGCACAGCACAGCGCACGCACGCACGCACGCACGACAAACTGGGGGAACTTCCCAAAGAAGCCTAATAGCATCAATGAAAATAAATTCACTGTGCACTCCAAGCTTTATGGATGAGTATAGTGAGAACAACGCACATTATTATTTAAAAATTGCAAGGATAGGTAAGAGAATAATGATAGAGGCTTCAGGAGGTTTTCTGTTTCAGCGTGAAACAGTTAGTAGTTATGCGAAAACGGAAGCAAACAAGAAGCGAAAACATAAAACATTTTGAGAGCATCCCTTGTACTTGGATATGTACTTCCATGGATATTTAAGAATCATATGTCACGTAAGAGCGAGGCTTGGAGAAGCACGAAGCTTACACGCCGGGAACGTTCACTGCAAGGAATGTTGAAGCGAAGTTCAAGACTCGGTAAAGATTATTTAAAAAACCTTAGGGACTCAGCGAGGAAAAGCTTGCCGGTATTACAGGCAGGAGCACAGAGTTGAAAGTTGCGGAGTAATGGTACCGTGGCGAGAAACTTGAAATAGAAGCAGTTGCATCACGCATGATTTCGATAAAAAAGTCCAGCCTTAAGCAGGAGCCGAATAAGGAAACTCGCACAGGCACATTTTCACTTGCTTACTCACAGCACATGAAGTGATGGTGACTAGTTTACACGGTGTTGGGATGAACGCTGCGAATAACACGAAGGACACATATGATTAACTCGTGCTACATAGTGGGCTTTACATACCATAGGGCCAGTGTGTTTTTTTCCTTTTAACCTGGCGTGACAAAACGTGCATTTTTGCAGCCTAGAATAGCGTTTCCTGGTTCAACTTTCTCTTGCTGGTGAAGATAGAATGCCTGAGTGCATTCAAACAACAGAAAAACATGAATTTGGAGTTAAAAAAGAACTGCCGCAAACCTTAGAACAAGGCCCAACGCTCGTTTTATTGGGTGAAGTATGAAAGCAAAACTGGTCTGGTCTGGCTATTACACAGCTGTTTCGGGAGCTTTATAAACATGAGAGAAATAAGCAAATGTTAGATTCCACACACAATACAGGGAATACATTCCATTTGGAAAATTGGTTTGTTTGAAGCGGTTGGTAAAATTATCATGTGTGAGCACGCGAACTTTAGAACATGTACCGATGAAATGTTATTCCTCTCTCTCCTTTCCTTACAACATTTGCGTAGTTTCGCGAACGTGCATGAACCAAGCAGAACGGAAGCAAGTATTAGAACAAGATTAAATTTATCTGTCAAAGCCTAAGGCCAATCTATCTTATTCCCGTATTTCTATTATCCTTGTCTTCCTTTCTTTAAACAAAAAGCTAGAATACAGCTCGTCAATGCTACTACCCAAGCCCAAGCTCGTAGAGCGTGATGACGTGTAGGAAAGTCTATCGCTTACTCGATAGAAGGCCTAAGCGAGATGCATAAACATCGTGAGCGATTCGTTTCGCAACCCTAGATGTTCATGGTGAAATAGAATGCCAGCGGAAGGCTACAGATGTTGCACATAGATTCAGGAAAGAAAAGAAAGAGCCTCCATTTTTGTTCTTTCACTTCCCAAGACGCTATTTCATAGAGCAATTCGGGTGTTGGTTTACGGACGCCTTGTCGAAACCAATTTTTGATGAAACCGAACTACATTGACGTGCTTCCTTAATGTATTTTTTTTATTCTAGAGAGCTTTTTCCCGGTTCCGTATCGACGACATCCCTCTGCATTCCGTTAGTGGCATGCAAAAACGGCAATGCTGGCACATTGTGCGAACATTAGTAGTCTGTATTCAAGACATGTCTCTGTGTAAACTGGAATATAAGAGATAAATGTTTACAGTAGCATATGCCGACATGCATTCTCCTGCTAGCAGCGTTTGACGGGAGAGTGCTTCGGCCGGCTCCCATCAACGTCACTGTGAACGTGTTCTGCAAGATTATCGTCTCTTCTGTAATTTCTTGCCTATATTTAGTGGATGTCGGTTGCAATCTTGAAGTGCGCACACCGCTAAACCTTCGTCGAAGCGCTTTGCCGCGTCCAGTACATCGCGGTAGAAGAAAGTTGACGGGCGACCGTCTCCGACAGATGTCAGTGCAAGACACACAAAGAAAGCGAATCCTGAAGAGCCCACCGCAAAGCTAAACAAAGAAGGTAACAATTCCTGTTACTAACAGCGTAATAAATGTGGATGGCACGACATTTCGAGCCTGGAAGTACTATACGCGAATTCTTGCGCATCCCCTTAAAATAAAATATATAAATGCTTGTGGAGCGCTTGATGGCGTAGAACAGAAGCATAATACAAGAAAATTGGTTTGCACCTGTTATGACGACCACGAGAACAGACGGCAACAGCAGACGACAGCGAAGCCGGCGCGCTTTCCGCTAGGCTCTTCAGTGAGCTGACATGGGGAGTGAGTTTACGAGAAGGGGCATTCTCCACTTAGCACAATTTTCGGTTTTTTTTTCGTCCATCTTCTGTCCGACGAAACGAAATAATTGAAGTTAAGAAAAATTTGAAGCCATCCGTAAGGGTGATCGCAATGCAACTATATAAAAAAATATTTAACCAAGAAAGCTTCCTTTTGCTTAGGGCATTCGTTTCTTGACAGAAATAACGATAAGACCTATTATTAAGCTTACATACAAATTCTCCTTCGTTACATATTGTGGAATCTATGTTAGTCGAAGCTATTGGAAAGTGCTTATTTATGAGCTGTAAAAATTATGCACACATGGGATACACTGCAGGGACCGATGTTATGCTGAGAATTACTCAATTAGCAGGTTATCTAGCACAGCTCGGGGTTCTACAGAGTTAAAATATGGACGAACGTGTGTGCAACGAGGTAAGCGAAACAACGGCGACTCTTAGCCCACTACTGCACGACGACACCTCCGTTTGTATTTCAGAATCAGAATAATTTTTTTTTTATTTTCCGCAAGTGAAAATGGACCCCAGACAATAAGGTGCTCATTGAGCAGCTTGACGAGGCCTGGGGCCCTACAGGCAGCGGCAACAGCGACAAAACCGCAGTGTATGTCATAGACCCGTACGAAAAAAAGAAAGCAGCATAAGTAACAATGAAAAAAAGAAAGACTCTGTCCGCACCAAGCTGTCAAGGACGAAAAAAAGAATTGACACATACATACAACAATGCAAAATATATTGTACACTGACATGTTATATTCACACGTATACGTGCAAACACCGGTAGAAGAGGTGCGCATACGCCCGTATATATATATATATATATATATATATATATATATATATATATATATATATATATATATATATATATATATATGTGTGTGTGTGTGTGTGTGTGTGTGTGTGTGTGTGTGTGTATACATTCGCCTTATACATACGCACATGGCATGTATACACACCACTCAAGTGCACACATGTATACATTCAGGTTACCAATTTTATGAAGAATGAACTGCTACAAAAACAGAGAACGAGGGAGCGGAAAAAAAGTGATATTAGACAATTCCTGCAAAATAATTCCAAACTAATTCACACAAACGAAGAAAACTTCATAGGAAACTTTGTTACCATTTTTTTTACAAATTATAAGCTAATCCCGAAGGAGGGAAGACGCCGCAACCCATCTTCATAGCGTCATTTCCTATGAGAGAAATCTTGAGCGACGCAGACTGGTCCCGAAAGCAGTGCCATTTACCACATACGTTCTCTAACGCCTTTCTCCCTAACACAGCGTCTCAAAGCGTTTGCTGCGGCGAAGGAAGGATGAGAGATTGGAGCCCGCTCCCCTTGGTGTCGCACGAGAAGGACTGCGGCAAGTATTTGACAGAACAGAACGAGCGGCGCACACGCGTGCTCTCCCTCGCGCTGTGAGAGGTGATGCAATCAGCAGTCATCTAAAAGAGCAAGCCGGCGTTGGAACGTTATAAATATGCGTGCGATCATGACCAAACGGGCGCGGCTTCGGGCTCCTGTGCCGAAAGCGGGGGGGATCAACTACGGCATTGTACAGCTGAATTACCATTTTAACGATGTGCAAAAATCCAGAGGAATTCACGCTTCAACGCGTTGTTATAACTGGCTGTACTCAAAAATAAAATATAACAAAAACATAGACGTTTCGCCACCTATGCGGGCGCCATCGTCAGTACGCAAATGACAACACATGAGAAAATACATCCTGTTTATGTATGATACTGCCGTCGTAATTGCGACGGATAAACCATGATTCCACAAATTTTCTTGAGCCCCATCGGTGTTCCCGTGCTGACGTGGCCACATTATCAAAATCGAACATGTGTCCTTTTGTTAAACAATGATCCACCAGTTCCATCTTTGCACGTGTGCCATGCGTGGCTTTCGTAGCGTCCCTTAAGTGTTCCTTGAGTCGAGTGCGACGTCGGCGACCCGTCTCGCCAACGTAGCTGGCATGGCAGTCCGAGCAGTCAACCTTGTAGACGACACCACTTTGTTCTTCCGGAGGCGTGCGGTCCTTTGTATTTAGGAACACGTTTGCCAATGTGTACGAGGGTTTGAACACAGTTAAAACATCAAAAGGCCCTGCGCACGATCAAACCGGAAACAAATCAAAACAGGAACGTACCTACTGCAAAGTCCCTGGGAAGACCCAAGGAATGATTCGCCATATAAGTCTTACTCTTGTACAGGGGCTTTTGTGGCACGGCGATTAGGCGCCTACCTTGGGAATGAGCAAGCCGCTGCGATCTCCACAACGTAATGGACGCAACCGCTAACTACACCATCTAGGAGAATTACCCACTTTTCACCACGTCCGTATTTAAGATAAGCCGTTTACTCATGCACTATGTCAAGGAGCAGTCCACCCAAGGAGACGCGCTAAATATAACGAGAGAAGGCATGAAAAGCTTCAGCCTATTAAATGAATTAACCGATTTAAGCCGTGTCTTTGGCGTAGTGAGGGCATTTACGTAGCACTTGTTTCATGGCGCAGTTATTTAGAGAAAAGAACCGGCAACAAGGGCAGAACTGATGAGGCTGCGTACCAGCCAATTGGTTAATGAAGTCCTTTCATGTAGGGAAGATCTTCCGGTTCCGTTGTTTCCCGCCATCTTCAGGTGAAACACGCGATAAAAGCCGATACACAGATAGGACACGCAAAGCACCACGTCCCCCACATTTATTCACAGAAGAAAAAGATTATTTATACTGAAGGCTCTGTCACAGCGCGTCAGCGCGGACTCGCATCAAGATACTGCAATTGTTTGGGCGATGATTAGATGGATGCTTCGCTCACTCAGCACTCGTCTGATTAAATTATTTTTCTTGTCGCAAATAGTAAGCTCACTCACTTATCGCCTCTTGCGACAAGAAAGTCCTTGAAAATAGCTGGACTGAACGTGCATTCCCGACATTGAATTGTCAGGTGACCTTCTCGGCTATTCCTAACCAAACTTTAATGCTGCATTGGCCTGTCATTAAAACATAAGTCTGTTTGACCTGAGCATCGTGCACCGCGCGGTATACAATGCAGAATGAAAATTCATAAACCACGCCCAGCTGACAAATAACACAGTGGCTGCAGTTGTTTACAGCGCACACTGGTGCTTTGCGGGGACAAGGGATGGTCATTCTGCTGGTCATAGAACGCTTCAATAGAGCAGAAAAGATCACTTTTTGCATTTGCTCGTTTTAGATTATTTTTCAAAATGGGAATATATATCTACAGAGATTCCACAGCTACCTTAATTTTCCATGAGAAAAGTTAGTTAGTTAGTTAATTCGGGTTTAATGGCGCAAAAGCGACTAAGGCCATGCTGCGCCAGTCACAGGACAGTATAAGATCTAATGTTAGGGTAGTTATAGCTGTGTTACCTTAAAGTCGATGTAGATAATTGGTTTCACCTAAAAACTGGAACAGGTTGGTGAATGGCACTAGTGGGTCATCGCCTAATATTAAAGCAGGGTGCAGTGGTATATGTAAGTGATACAAATTTTTGAAATGTTTCCGTCTCTGTGTTTCAGTGTGTGGGCATGATATAATGATGTGGGTTACTGTGAGTGTTTCGTGACATTTCTCGCATGTTGGTGGACTTTCGTTTCGAAGTAAAAAATTGTGTGTTAGATGCGTGTGTCCAATTCGAAGGCGACATAACATTACCTCATAGAATCGTTCTTGGTGAGTGCATGATTTCCACTCGCGAAGCAGGGGTTTAGTTATATGTAATTTGTTATTTACGCACGAGTTCCATTCTTGTTGCCATTTTGATGCTAGGGCCTTACGAACCGCTCTGATGCTGTCTTTGTATGGAAGTGTTATGTGTGTGATGCTTTTGTGCGCTGCCATGGATGCGCTTCTATCTGCAGCTTCATTCCCTGCTATCCCAACATGGCTTGGGACCCAGCAGAATCGTATGGTTCCTTCGTATTTCTTGCTCAACACTATGTTTAAGATATCCCCAAGCAGGGGTTCAGACGCGGAGTTTAAGTTAAGGGCTCTTAGGGCACTTAACGAGTCGGTATAAATAACAGCATTCTTCTGCTTGTCGGAAGTAATTTTTTTAACTGCCATCCATATCGCATAAACTTCGGCGGTAAAGACTGAAGAAAAATTATTTATGCGAATGCTATTTTCCCAATGTTTTGTTACGATCCCGACACCTACGTATTCTTGTGTTTTAGAGCCGTCAGTGTAAAATTCTGTGTAGTTTTTATATTTTTCTTGGATAGCTCGGAACTCCTGTATTATATGCTCTTGTGGAATGTCTTTTTTCTTTATATGTGTTAACGTCCAGTCACACAGCTGTGTAAAATTGCACCACGGGGGCAATCTTGGTGGCCTTTCGGCAACCTGCAGGGCTTCGGGAGGAACATCATAGGTTTGACAATATTGTTCGTGTCTTAAGATGAGTGGCCGAATTATGTTTGGTTTATTTGTGTAGTGTATTCGTGATTGGCACTGTGTTACGATGTTGTAGCATATATGTTGTGGTGATGACCGAATTCTTAGTACATAGCAAATTGTAAGTTGTGCTCTGCGGTGCTGTAATGAAGGCTCATTAGCGTCAACGTATAAACTTTGTACAGGCGATGTCCTGTAGGCACCGCTCGCCAGTCGTAGGCCAAGATTGTGAACTGGATCAAGTCGCTTAATGTAGGACTGCCTAGCTGCACCATAAACTACACTGCCGTAGTCGAGGATGCTACGTACGAGGGATCGGTATATACGTAGTAGACATGTTCGGTCAGATCCCCAGTGCTTATGTGATAAAACCTTTAGGATATTTAGCGCTTTGTTTGCTTTAATTTTGGTTGCGTTAATGTGGGCCAGGAAGTTCAGTTTAGTGTCAAACGTTACGCCTAGAAATTTATAGTGCTCTTTGACCGGTAGCATTGTACCATGCAATGTGAGACCTGGAGTACACTGTAACCCTCGCTTCTGGGAAAAGAGAACTGTAACAGTTTTGTGTGTTGAGAACCGGAAACCATTTTTGTTGGCCCATTGTGTAAGATTATTTATTGTTATTTGTAGTTGTCGTTCACAGGTGGGTAAGCTTGAGGCGCGGCAAGCCATTTGCAAATCGTCGACATATATTGAGTGCATAACAGATGATGGGATGATCTTATTTAACGAGTTCATTTTGACTATGAAGAGCGTCGTGCTCAGAATGCAACCTTGTGGAACGCCATTTTCTTGTGTGAATGTGTGCGAGAGTGTTGTGCCGAGACGTACTTGAAATGTTCGGTTTGACATGAAATCGCATAGACAATTTAGCATTCTTCCGCGAATTCCCATGTCAGCCAGGTCTCTCAAAATTCCGTATCGCCATGTGGTATCATATGCCTTTTCAAAATCAAAGAAAACCGCGAGGCAGTATTGCTTGTGAAGAAACGCGTCACGGATTTCTTGCTCTAGTCGCACGAGATGGTCAGTGGTGGAACAGCCCTTTTTGTATCCGCACTGGTGTTTGTCTATTAGGTTTCTTGTTTCTAGGATGAATGTGAGTCTTATGTTTATAATGCTCTCATAAGATTTGGCTAGGCAACTTGTTAGTGCAATGGGTCTATAGCTGCTAGGGGATGTAGCGGGTTTACCAGGTTTTAGAAAAGGAACTACCACTGCTTTTTTCCAATCTGTGGGCATTACTCCAGACTCCCATATCTTATTGAAAAATTTAAGAAGTGCCCTTACCGATGCTTGGGATAGGTGTGCCAGCATTGTGTAGTGCACACGGTCAGGACCTGTTGCCGTTTTTTTTCCAGCAGAGAGGACTCTGTTCAATTCGTGTATTGTGAGGGGTTTATTGTACATTTCAGCTAAAGCCCCAGTGGTAGGCAGCCTCTCTTTCTCAGCCGATTCTTTATATTTTAAAAATGTATTTGAATAGTTTGCTGAGCTGGATATGTTATGAAAGTGTTCACCTAATAAGTTGGCCTGGTCCTGTAGTGTTGTTTGTGTGCCTGGACATGTAAGTAGTGGTATAGTGTATGATGAGTACTCTCCTCTAAATTTCCTCACCTGGTCCCACATTCGTTTTGATGTGACTGTACTATTGATTGAAGATATGTATTTATGCCATGATAATTTTTCTGCATTTCTTCGAATATATCGTGCTTTGGCTTTGGCCTGTTTGAAATTTAGAAGATTGTTATAAGTGGGGTACCTTCGTAGGATTCCCCAGGCCTTATTTTGTTCTTTTTTGGCCTTAGTACATTCGCTTGTCCACCAAGGATTTAGCTTTTTGCGGACAATACCGGAAGACTGCGGTATCGCCTTTTCTGCCGCTGTGATTATGACTTCAGTGATTTTTTTATTAAGTTCATCAATACTGAGCTCTGACGAAAAGACATTTTCCAGTTTCGCGTTCTGCATAAAAACCTGCCAGTCCGCGAGCTGTAATTTCCATCGGCGTGGTCTAGTTACTAGGGTTTGTGGTGATGATAGGTGTTTGATGAGTGCGGGTAAATGGTCGCTACCATATGATGTGTCGAGAGCTTCCCATTTAAAATCAGTGAAAAGAGAGGGTGAACAAAAAGCTAAATCTAAACAACTAAAAGTGCGGGAAGTCGGTGAGAAATAAGTTGGCGCACCTGAGTTTAAAAGACAGATATCGTTTGACAGAATAAAATCTTCAACGAGTTGCCCTCTTTGGTCAGTTTTGACACTGCCCCAAAGAGTACAATGAGCATTAAAATCGCCTACTAAAACAAATGGTTCCGGTAATTGTTCTGTTAAATTTTGTAACTGTTTAGTAGTGAAGTGGGTGTGAGGTGGAATATACAGTGAACAAATGGTGATGGTTTTATAAGATAGAATGGTGACAGCTACGGCTTCTAAAGATGTATTCAATTGGACATTTCGGGTAGGAGTGCCGCCCTGCACGACTATAGCCACTCCGCCTGACAAACGGGTGGAACATTCGCGGTCCCTTCGGACAACGGTGAAACCTTTGAGAATTTGACTATTTTTCGCGCCGAGATTCGTTTCCTGAAGACATACAGCAACTGGTGAAAAGATGTTGATGATGTCTTTGATGTCACCTAAATTGTGTATGAGACCTCTACAATTCCAATGGATAATAAAAGCCATTTTGAAATTGAAAGGTAAGAATTGGCACTATGGAATGAATAAGATGTGAGATGTTAGGTGACATGGAATTTAAAAGACTTATACAAATGAGCGATAACCTTTAGGTTATCGCTTTCTTAATCTGAGTTGTTATTGGGATTTTGTCCCGCTTACCGCGCTCAAGAGAGCGCTTGTCCTTTGGTGTCAATGACACCGGGGTTTTTGCGTCGACCTCCATCGCTCTCTCTGAGGCGCTGGAGGATCGAGAGTTAGGCGCCGAGACACGTGTCTCGGGCCTTGGGGTTCGCTTGATCTTAGGGCCCTGCGGGACTGGTGTCGGCAGGGCGTTTGAAGAGGATGGAGCAGCGTCGGCTGCTTCCACCACGGGGGCGGGAGGGGTCACTGCGGGACCACTGCGCGTGGGCTCGGAGGACTCCTGAGGCCTCTGTGACGCTGCCCCCATCTGCGTCACATCGGCGTAACTTCTTCGCGGAAGGTACGACAGCCGCTTTCTAGCTTCATAGAACGAGATTTTTTCTTTGACTGTTAAAGCAATTACTTCTTTTTCTTTTTTCCAGCAAGGGCAGGACCGCGAATAAGCGGGATGATCTCCCTTGCAGTTGACACAAAGTGGAGAAGAGGTGCAATTGTCAGTTTGGTGATCGTTCGAACTGCATTTAGCACAAGTATTTCGTCCTCGACATGCATGCGAAGCATGTCCAAACCTTTGGCATTTGAAACATCGTCTGGGGTTCGGAATATATGGTCTAACATTTACCTTTACATAACCTGCATCCAGCGAGGTAGGCATTACACTCGTTCCAAAGGTGAGTATTACATGTTTTGTGGGGATTTCTTGGTCGTTCCTGCGGATGACAATTCTTTGGACTTTGGTAACATTTTGTTCCTGGAAACCTTCCAGCAGTTCTTCGTCGCTTAAGCCAATAAAATCTTCCTCTGATATTACACCCCTGCTTGTATTCAATGTTCTGTGCGGTGAAATTGTCACTGTTGCGTTACCAATACTGGTAAGTTCTGTGAGCTTTTGCGCTTGGTCTTTGTCATTGAGTTCTAGGAGGAGGTCCCCGCTAGACATTTTTGAAGCTTTGTATGTAGGTCCGATTTTTTCTTTTAGACACTTGGCCACTAGGAATGGAGAGAGCTTTCTCACTGGTACGTTGTTTTCGCTGTGCAGTACATAGAACTTAGGAAATGATG